>NW_027498123.1:0-122885 GCF_021521415.1 Bidens hawaiensis
TCAACTCTGCGGTAGTTTTGGAGACAAGTTCTACTTCTGCATACACAGTGAGCTGGCCAAGTTTTTTTGAGTGACTTGACTCACTAGATTCTGCAATGCTCAAAAGATCTGTAGTCCCACGAGCGCTTTGGATCAGCGACTATCTACATTAATAAACAAAAAATTGAAAGTTGGCATTCATCATTGACAGTTAATACATCAATAAACAAGCATGTATGTTGGAATTGATATTATAAATCAATAGTTTCCACAGGCTGCAACAATTTGAAAGTTGTGATGAAACAAGCAAATAAAGACTGAATACCTGAGACAAATGACAAGTACACTCGCCCAAATATTGCTGATCATCCAGATTAAGTGTCTGCAGGACATAGAAAGCTCATTAAAGTGCTAAATAACATAAATCAGTGAGTACATGTTTTGTGCTTTCAGTTAGAACAAAACCATTTTAAAATGTTAGACCTTAAGTTGTGAACAGAAACTGAATCTTCCTTTCTAAATTTCTATAAATACGCCAAAAAGACACTCATACCCTTTTAACAGATAAAATAAAAAAAAATCATTTGTAGCTGAAAATTAACAAAGTTACTTTTTTGCCAAAAGAAACAAGTATCCATTTATATTTACAACACTAATCTACTTTAGATCATCAGAGAGTGAAAATTAATGGAGTTTCAAGTTCTTATTAAAGTTACTGGACAAAATAAACTATGATATGTACCTTTACTTCTGGGTTATTTAACTGGGTATCAACATCATAGATGCGGAACCTGTGATGTATAAGTAAATAATAGTTGAAATGATATCTGATATAAAGATGTGTATTTGTAATAAAATAACAATATGACCTACTAGCACTTACACTAGTGTTTGAACCGTCTCAAAACAATAAGTAACTTTTACTTTTGTGATCCACTGAGGATTTAATGAATTTATAACAACTTCGGTGCGTCCAAGCTCCTGCAATGAACCGTCTTTTCCTTTGATATATACAACTGCCATAGGATCACTCTGTAAACAGAAAACACATTGAAGACATAAGGAATGCAATCATTTACTTATGTGCCCTTTTTCTCTCTTTTTTTTTACAAATTAATACCAAATATAATGTGGATATCAGTTATCCTTTTCAAAGCCTTATTTATAACAACTTTGATAAGTAAAACAGAATTAAAGAAAACTAAGGCACAGGGTTTGACAAGTGGTATTGAGTTGGCACAGAGGAAGACTTCAATGTTTTTTGATAGTTAAAGACTACTTAAAAGTCATTTATCGTACCAGGATCTTATATGATCAGTGGGGACCCACATACACAACACATGAACTTTTAAAAATTATTTGTGTTAAACAGTATCCAGTACCCGTCTTCTATGTGCTATTTACACATCCAACACTCAAGTGACACTGATTCATCGACCAATTATTTAAAGAGTGACACCAGTAAAATAACCTTGGGTCCACTCACTAAATGATTACTGACTTATAACATGAATTAGGTGGATCCACAAAGCAACCCGACCAAACAATTACACTCTATGGATCCATTATATTTTTCAACTTTTTTTCTGTACAGAAAGCGATAAAGTTACCTTGGAAAACACATCCCTGTCATGCAAGTTCTTAGCAGATAAAGATAGCTGCAAAGAATATGTGAGCATCAGTATGACAAATGTATAGGTTATCAAGTAAAATAAGTCGATTACAACATCTAATCAAAGCTAACCACAGTGTAAATACGTAAGATTACAGAATTTTAACATGAAGATAACTGTCACACACCGAGATGTCATAGTTACAACTTACAAATCAAACCTTTGAAGTAAACTTTGATGGATGATGAAATTATATTAAGTATACAATCAATTGTACTAAAGGACGACAAAATAACAGTTTACTAGCTGTGTCTAACTAGAAATCGGTGTAGATTTTTGACATTGTTATCAAGTGTTGAGGTTTGCAACTAAACAGATTTGTCATGGTGAAAATTGATGTGAATATGCATCCAAAGTCCAATGTTCTATTAGCTAAAGTATCAATTGTGCTGAAGTAAGACTAAATGACAGTTCAGTAACTCTTTCTCACTAGCAATCAGCTGCAATTGGTGTAGATTCATAACAATATACTGGAAACTAATGTAAAACATATACAGAGTTTAGCAAAATTAAGGAAAATTCTATTAGATAAATTATCAGCTATACTAAATAGCAGTTAACTAACCGTATCTACTAGCTAGCAATCAACTACATGTAGTGTAGATTTATAACATTTCAATCAAGTATATATACTTGGACATAACGTAATCGGTTAGTAAAATAAACGAATATTCTAGTGAGAGAAGTGAATATACCTCGATCTGATAGAATAGACCTTTGTTGCTGCTGCTGCGAGATTGTAAGAAATTATCGACGGCGTCGTTACGGCCGTTCTCGGGAACGGAAGAAGTGCCCCCGACGGCGAATTTGCCGTGGCCGTCGCCGGAGAAGCAATTGCCCATTGACTTACCAGGATGGGATGGATATTCAGTTGCCAACACTAGACGAGAGAGAGAGAGGAATACTATTATTATTACAGTGAAGCAAATGGGCCCACATGTAAGGATACAGCAAGACCAAAGTTTAAAAGCAGTTGTTTAAAAGTTTGTTGTTTTCATCATTTCTTTCTTTTTTAGATACATCTCTTTGGATTGGATCTAAGCTGGACGCTACTTCAGGACCATCTACAAACTCATTCTAACTTGTATGGCTAATGCATGTCTTATATTATTTTATACATAAATATATGAGAAGCTTCTATGATTGTTCCAAGTGACGGCACCAGCTTCTGATACATTATCTTTATTTTATTTCGGTTTTAATATTGTAATGAATGTAACTGAATCAACCCAATTCAAATCGACTCTCCACTATAATACTCAGGTTTTACCGACCGTTGTTTCTTTTTGTTCTACAACCGTAACCAACATCATTGGTTCACGTCGCAGCACCAGCTTATGACGTGTCATGCAATATTTTAATTATCTTTTAGCTCAGCATCGTAATGAGCGTAACCGAAACCGACCTCGTTCGGGTCTACTCACCGCCATAACGCTCGGACCAATGTTTTGTTTTGTTTTGTTTTGTTTTTAATTCCTGTGTCGTAACGAACGTAACCGGAATCAACCTAATTCGCGTCTACTTGTCGGAATCAACCCGAGTTTTACCAACCCAATAAACATCGTTTTAAATGAGTTATTCTTTGGTATAATAAGTTATGCGAGTATTCTGGTATTTGCTTGTAGAAACCTCAAGTGAATCAAGATTATGGTATATGAATAGTGTATGTTTGGGGATTGATTATGAAAAGCTTCTCTCGTGAAATCGGAGAGATGATTGATACATATATGAATGAATAATTCAGTTTTTTACATGCCATTTACATTATACAAATCCCCTATATAAAGGGTTCAAAAGGAATCTCTTCTTCCAAACCGTTTCCTAAGGACGCACCCTATTATCCAGCGGTTTTTTACCTTCCTCTTTGACTTAAACAGGCTTCTCCCTTTTATCCGCCAGACGATTCCCTTTTGCCTCAGACGTGCGTCATCTTGATCTGATGCTTCCAGCTCCAAAAGGGACCCTTCATTCGTTGACTCGTCCTTTTGTCCTTGAGGGGCCTTGGGCTTTAAGGATTTGGCTTGCTTCCTTGGGCTGGATCATATATAATCTCTTCAAGTCCCCTAGTCTATTACTCATGTTATTAATGACATGAACAATAGACTTAATCCTTGACCCGCCCTGGTAGCTCTCTTGATCTTTGTATTCGTTGGGCTTCTGGGTTATTAATTTATATGAGATGGGCCTGTTATAGATGTATGGGCTCCATCGGCCCAGCTTGGTTAATAGTGAGGGCGGTAAAAATATGTGGTGGAAATTGAATTACACGCTTCTCCACGCGGTGATTAATACCCTGCTCCTTGCGTCCCATCTCATAAAATTACTCACTTCATTTCACCTTTCTCTCTCACACTATTCAGGCGACCGTTCCTTTCTCATTTGGCCTTCATTCTTCGATCAGGTTAGTGTTCTTTTCCTTTGATCCTATCTCTTCTCCTTCACCATGAGCCGTGAAGGCTTGTCTTCCATAACCTCTTTCCTAACCCAGGATCAGATGCTTTGAATATGCGCCGGTTACCAAATACCCTTGTCGTTATCTCCCGTGTTACCTAAACCCCATGAGACAGCCCTCAGCCGTCCTGAACTACTTACCCTGTACACCAAAACCCTAGAGTGTGCCAACGTTCGCTACCCTCTGACTGAATTCCAGTTGGCTTTGTTGAAATTTCACAAGTTGAGATTCGATCAGGTCCATCCTTTAGGTTTCCTGCGTGTTACACACTTCGAAATAGCGTGTAGGGCAATGGAGGGTTTCGCTACCGTACCCCTGTTTCGCCGCTTTTATCGTTTGAGGCTAGACGGTGATTGATTCACTTTCGAACGCCGTCCAGCAAACAAATATCCTTCCTGTTGTTCCAAGATGCCCACAGGGTTTAGCCCCAAGGAATGGAAGAATAGCTTTTTCTTTGTGTCTCCCCGCTTTGCTCCTGGTTTTCTCAGCCGACGTCGTATAGACTCACTCATACACGACACCCCTCCTCGTCCACCTACACCTCAAGATGATCTGTACAGATTGTTGATCAGCAACCCTACTGAAGCTATGACTTATCCTGAACCCTTATTGTGTATGGCCGGACCGAGCCGGATATGGTCAGATTCTTCTAACCCGTCCGGCCATATTTTACGGCACCCGAGGTTTTCGGTCCCTCGCCCTTCTTTTTATTTACTTGTTATATTTGCTTGTTTATTACGTTTACGTTCCTAAATTTGTCGTTTTCCTTATGCAGAAATGAGTTTGAAAGAAACCTTGTTGAAAGTTCCCTTGAAAGCTGCTTCGTTCGTTCCGGTCCCGGTGACTCCTCCTGCTGGCTCAGAAACGGCATCTGCTTCTTCAGACCAAACTGCTCCGGTTCTTCCCGTCAACGCTTCCGATACTCCTAAACGGAAAAGTGCGATGGCTAACGTTTACAATACCTCTTTGAAAGGTCGCTTAAGGAATTCAAAATGACCTTATCAGGGTCAATCGTCCTTTACTCACCCAGTGACCTCTTCCACCGAGCTTGTTGACCTAGAAGGTGATTTCGAGTTTCCTGTGGTCACTCCAACCGATATGCAAGCATCTGTTGAATCCAATCTGGTTCGATTTGGCTCTTCTGGCAAACGTCCTGAGGGGTCTGTTCCTGATCTCCAAAGTCCACCTGCTCCTGACTTGGAGGAGCCAGGAGTCGATCCAGTGTTCATTCCCCAGTGGAGTTTGAAAATCAAAGAATTTGTCTTGACACCCTTGCAAGCGCATGATTTCCTCCCTGGTGTTGTTCCTCCCGTGGACTTAGGTCACATTCGTGCCTTAAACCGGGATTAGCTGGTCGGTGATTTGGGAACCCATATGTACAGAGCCCTGGCACTCGGAGCCGTCGCCCGCCAGACCGTCATCGATGACGGTCAAACGCTGCAGCAACTGAAAGACGAGATCCACCAACTCAAATAGTCGGAAGAAAAGAGTCGTGGAAAGATTAAACATTTGAGGCAGCAGGTTCTTCTTTCTCAGAAAGAAGCTCTGGAAGTGCCTGACTTGAGGGTGAATCTGAAGAAAGCTCAGGATGATATCGTTCGGTTGGAGGTTGATCTGTCCAAAGCCCGAATTGATCATGATAAGGCTCTGGAGGTATGGTCTCTTCTTTTTTACCGATTTCTTTACATTCGTCTAGGAGGCTTATCTTCCTTTGATACTTTTTGTTGATAGTTGGAGACTAATTTCAAGAAGGTGTGTAAGGAGAATGAGAGGTTGAAAAGTGAAGGTGACAAGATGGAGCAAGAACTCAAAAATTTCAAAATTGATCGAGAGTGGATGGTCTCTGAGGGGTTCAAACTAGTGTTTGGTCGTGCCCGAACTTGTCGGGAGACTTGCTAGGTTAGAGATGCCATGACCCGGGCTATGTTTTCTTCGGGATACCAGAGTGGTCTAAGGGAAGGCTATGAGTTCCAAGCTAAAGGTCTCTAGCTTGGTGAGGTGCCCACATATTCAGAGACCATGGAGTCGGAAGCTGAGAAGGCTTATGGTATTTACGTCTCCTACGAACCCCGTTTCTGGATCAACTCTCGGCCATCCCCGACATCTCGGTGGAGGAGATTAAAGCTATGTCCTTGGTGGTCGATCCTCCTACCCCATCCCCTCAGGGATGATCCTTAAACTGTTCGAATGGTTGCTGTTCCTGGTGCCTTTTGCGTTTTATTTCATCTATTTAGCTACTTGTAAGAACTTTTATTTATGCTAGCCCCTATGTGGGCCTATGCTTTTGATGTAACTGACATTTTCCCCCTTCAGGGGTTGGACCTTGTTTATCACGGATGTGGTTAGTAACTTTAATCTCTAGCCTTATGCTACATTTGATTGTGTTTTTAAAACCTGGTTGGGTTTCTTAGGATAGTTTTGGACATGTCGTCTTGTTTGATAAGTTTATTGGTTAACCATGTAGCCTATCAGCGAGGCCTCCCTCTCATCTTTTGAGATGGAGGCGGTATTTGTGAATCTTAGTTTGGGAGTCGTCTCGGAGACGGTGGCCCTTAGATATCTCGTTCTACGTGTTCAACAGTTGATTCGCAGATCAAGAAGGGAACGGGCAGGTGCAGGATCGGGAGCTGGTGAGAGCTCGAGGGTGGTACGTTTCACCCCACCCGCACTGTCCGGTATGACAATGGTTCCCTCATCATTACAGGTTACAAGGCCAAGCGCCACGGACATTCCCGTGGTGGCTACCTCATCTTCATTTAGCCTCCCACTCACTTCATTTCAACTATCGGCTCCGGAGATTGTCTCGTTGCCACCTCCAACTCTTACTCCAACGGAGGTCGTGGCACATTTTATTGAGTCGATCGTTGTGGCCACTGCAGGGTTATCGGTGACGATACCACCTGCGGTTACGTCTACTTCTGAGGTCCCGGATACATCGGCAATCCCTCCTCAGTAAACTCAAGATATATCACATCTGAGGTTTGATTTCGATGCAACCTTATCAGACTCAGAACGAATAGCAGCACTTGAACGGGTCGTGGCAGAACAGTCAAGGATTAATCTTATCCAGACCCAGGCTATTCAACGCCTAGTTGCAGAGAATCAGATGCAGTCGTCCCTGCTGGTAGAACATGGAAAAATCATAGATGCTCTGAAGGAGTTCTTGGCATCTCAGGGGGAGACGAGCTGTAAAGGCGATGAGTTGAGGACCAAGAGGAGAAATGATCGAGACGATGATCCCAATGCATCGAAAGGTGCAGGTGGTGAGTTGCCAAGAACTGTACAAGCTCTTGGGACTTCCACAACTCAGGGGGAGTCGACAACTGCAGCTGGTGGTGATGATGTGGTGGTAGTGCAGGTTGAGGAGATGGATGATGACTTTATGTGTGATGATGATGTATTACCGAGTGATGAGATAGAGAAGATTGGTGAACAGATTGTGATTGATGATGAGATAGAAGAGGGAGAGATAGTAGAAGAGAATGTAGAGCATGAGATTCCAGAAGTCGATAACGCAGATATGAGTAAAGAGATGGGAAATGATGAGACTGAATGGGAAGAGCAGCCTAGATGGAAAGAAGGCTATGCTCAGTGGTTCGTCAAAACGAAGAAACCAGCGGTCCCTACAATGTTTAAGAAGAGTTACAACATTAGAGGCTATACTGAAGCGAGAAAGTGGATTATTTGCTGGATATACGATGAGCAGTTGAGGCTCTTCGTGATTAAGAGATATGATGGTATTCAGTACTTCAAAAGAATGTTGAGATCGTTGAACACACTGCCAGAATGTGAAGTGAAAGACTTAGCCAGATTGGGATTGATAAATCGAAGTGATGATAATATGGCTAGGGTCATCGGGAAGATAGTATGGAAGGAGAGTATAAAGGAAAAGAAGTTCGAGCTGCTGAAACCACAGAAGGGTAAACTTATCAAAGATAAAGATAGAGGGTTGAGAGCAGATGGCAAGCCTTGGATGATTATGAAGTATAAACCGATCCGGTGTTTGAAAGAAGTGCCGATGAAACAAATGCCCAAGGATGTGCTCAAAGAGTTGAAGTGGTGGTATGTAGATTGTGAGACAGCTGAAGCAGTGATAGAAGACGAAGAACACGATTACACACAAACACATACACGAACAAACACAAGAATGGATAAACACATCTGCAGATCTTTTATATAATAACCGAAACACTTACATACCAAACATAAACAGAAACACGGCCGACCCGAGGTGAGCTCTACCTCGGGCCGTCCCACACGACTCTCCCTCTCGGTTTCTCTCTAGACAATTGAACTGTAACACAAAACTCTCTAACTTTCTGGATACCCAAACCTAACCAAGACACACACATATATATATATATATATAAACAACTTCACGGGCTTGGGTCTGTAGGCGAAGTTGTTACAACTTCGCCTAAGGCGAAGTTGTTCTAACCTCGCCTATGGCAGAAGTTGTTACAACTTCGCCTATGGCGAAGTTGTTCTAACTTCGCCTATGGCGAAGTTGTCCTAACTTGGTACATCATTTCCGCTGATCAGAATTGCATAGCGACAGTCACAAAATGCACCAACAGACTCCCCTTTGACCGTTGCTCTCAATTCTAACAAACACAAAAGATCATCTGTTACAAAACATGCACTAACAGACTCCCTCTTAACTGATGATCTTCTGTTTGCTCTTCAACCAGCCACGTCTGAAACTGTCGTGTAGCTTCACAAATCTACCAATCACCCAGCGTCTTCCATATCAGATCTCCCCTTCAGTGTAAGCTTCTCCGACTAAATAGATTGAGGTCTTTGAAATGCATGCATCCCCGTGCCTAATTGATCATCTCAACCAATCACGTGAGTCCTTCTGACTTCACCAACACGTGAAGTTGGGCTCCCTCCACAACTTCACCAACACGTCGGCATACGATAAGGTTTAATCTTCAACTACTCAACATCAAGTGAACAATTTCATCACAAAACCACCTTGACAGAATCTAACACACATGACCATTACTTAATCCGAAGCATCTTCAATCACCAGGGATAACGATCAAGAACATAAACACTTTAATTCCCGATTAAATCCAACTTGTTCCAGAATTTTCACTTTAGTAAATAAGCATCACGTTTCAGGATCCAATTCTCGAACGCCTTGAAAATAACATAAATAATATGCTCTGACCGCAATCCGGTAATGACAAAAACCTTCAGTTTAATTTGACTTTCTTCAGTTGGTCAACCTCGAACAACAACAATTTCATTGCCCACAAACACCCAAATATGTGTCAATATCCAGTATCAATCAATATCCCATTCACAAACTCAACTCCATATCCAGAGTTGACACGTATTTGTTCACACGTAAGACCCAGAGATAACAAGTTTCACTCGTTGACGGAACAACATCTCCGGTCTCACAATAATCGTGTACACCTGGCCATACAGACGAAAACTCCAAAACACTCTTTTTTTTTTTTTTCTCGTTAACTTCGCCTGTCCATAACTTCGTCTGGCTATAACTTCGCCTGGGATAAGCGAACTTGTGAGGTAGGCGACGTTGTGAATAACTTCGCTTACCCTTATATCTTCGCCGAAACCCTAAAATTTAAGCGACAACTTCGCCTGAACCCCATAACTTCGCCTGCGGCGCTGATCGGCCAGAAACGATCAGAAACGTGCCAGAAACATCAAAACGCAGATCTCGAACCATAGCATAAGAGCCTAAGGCTCTGATACCACTTGTAAGTTCCCCCGGGGCGTCGCCGATCGATACGAGATCCGCACGAGGTCTAGGAGTGCGGAATCCTCCTAGACTCGTTAATGGTGTAGAAGACGAAGAACACGATTACACACAAACACATACACGAACAAACACAAGAATGGATAAACACATCTGCATATCTTTTATATAATAACCGAAAAACTTACATACCAAACATAAACAGAAACACGGCCGACCCGAGGTGAGCTCTACCTCGGGCCGTCCCACACGACTCTCCCTTTCGGTTTCTCTCTAGACAATTGAACTGTAACACAAAACTCTCTAACTTTCTGGATACCCAAACCTAACCAAGACACATATATATATATATAAACAACTTCACGGGCTTGGGTCTGTAGGCGAAGTTGTTACAACTTCGCCTAAGGCGAAGTTGTTCTAACTTCGCCTATGGCAGAAGTTGTTACAACTTCGCCTATGGCGAAGTTGTTCTAACTTCGCCTATGGCGAAGTTGTCCTAACTTCGTACATCGTTTCCGCTGATCAGAATTGCATAGCGACGGTCACAAAATGCACCAACAAAACTAAATTTCATAGAGAAAGCATTATATCGTTTAACTTCATATCTTAGGCATCAAACCGTGTAACATAGATTGATTACAAAAAGCATAGTATTACTGCTCTATTACATGGGTTCCCTCCCGGAGAGGTAATTATTGGAATGTGAACATAGTCACAGTTGAGAGTGCGGCTGGATATCACAAAAAGAATGTTGTCCGAGAGCCCTTTGCATTCTCTCTTTTCCCGTCTCCTTCGGGCAGGGGCCTTCTAGGCGTAGTATTTCGTTAGCTGCATGGTGTTCCAAGTGCGGGGTACCTCTTCTCCCGTGTGGTACGCTAACTTGCATAATCCCTTATCTCCCGTCCAAATGACTTGGTAGGGCCCTTCACATCGGGGTCCCAGTTTCCCCTGTCTCTCTTGTCGACTTGCCTCATTTTCTCGCAGTACTAGATCCCCTATTTTAAATTTCACTTCCCTCACCTTCGCATTGTAGTACCTTTCCATGGCCTTTTTGTATTCAACTTCTCGCCGTGCTGCTGCCTCTCTTCTTTCTTCAACGAAATTCAAATTTAACCTGAGGTCATCTTCATTCTCTCCTTCACTCAGGCGTGTCCGATGTGTGGGTACGTTTATTTCTACCGGTATCATTGCTTCGGTACCGTAAGTTAAGCTAAAAGGGGTTTCCCCATGGCTAACCTTCGGCATGGTTCGATGGGCCCCCAAAACGTGTGGCAGCTCTTCGACCCAAGAACCCCGTTCTCTTCCCAGACGGCTGGAGATACCCTCCACGCTGCTTCTATTAGCTCTTTCTACTTGCCCATTCGCCTGGGGATGTGCGACTGACGTGAAAACCTGCTTGATGTGCAGCTCTTCACACCATTCTCGAAAGATTCCTCCCTCGAATTGTTTCCCATTGTCACTCACAATGGTGTGGGGTATTCCAAAGCGGCACACAATGTTCTCCCATACAAATTTTTTGACATGTTGCCCTGAGATCGTGGTCAAGGGCTTCGCATCGACCCACTTAGAGAAGTAGTCGATAGCCACTATGAGGAATTTAGCCTTACCCGATCCCTCCGGGAACGGACCAACAATGTCGATGCCCCATTTTCGGAAGGGCCAGGATGAACTAACCGGTACTAGGTTGAGCTTTGGCTTTCTCGTTACTGGGGCATAAATCTGGCAGCTGTCACATTTCCGGATTTCTCGCAAAGCACTCAGAAACATGGCTGGCCAGTAATAACCAGCTCGCATGGCTCGGGCGGCAACCATTTAGCTTCCATGTGCATCCCACGTATCCCTTCGTGGATTTCCCTGATGATGTACTCCGCCTCTTCGTAATTAATGCATTTCAAGGACGGACCCAAGTAGGACTTTCTGTAAAGGGCACCGTTTATCATCTCGTATTGCATTGCCTTAATTCTCAGTCTCCGGGCTTCTTGTTTCCCCTCAAGAATGATTCCTTCTTGCAAATATCGGATGATGGGGTTCGTCCAACTGTATCCAGGTGTTTCTACGTTCCCGACAATCTTTTCCAAGATGGATGGTTGTCCCAGGGTTTCCACCCGGACTTCCTTTGCCAGGTGATCGAAATCTATAGAGGCTAACTTACTGAGTGCATCAGCTTTTTTATTTTGGCCTCGAGGGATATGTATCACCCTTGCTTCCTGGAAACCTTGTAGTAACTCTTTCGTCTTTTTGAGATACTCTATCATCTTGTGATCTTTCGCCTCATAGTCCCCATTGACTTGATTGGCTACCAGCAAAGAATCCACGTGGGCTTGGATACGTTTAACCTTCATTTTCTGTGCCACTCAAAGGCCAGCAAGCAAAGCTTCGTACTCAACCTCGTTTTTGGTGCTAGCAAAACTCAATCGTATGGCGTACATGAATTCAGTCCCCTCCGGGCTGACCAATATCAGACCTGCTCCGCTTCCATCTTCATTGGAAGCCTCGTCCGTATGTAAGTTTCAGACTAGCTCATTTTGGTCCGTCAGGTTTTTCCCCTCGGTATATCCCTGGGAGGGAACTTTCTCGCTTCCCTCTGATATTTCCTGGGGAAGAACCTCCTCAATTTCCGACGTCGGGGCCTCGGTGAGGAAATCAGCAATCACTTGCCCCTTGAAGGCAGTTCTTGGCTTATATTCGATGGAGTATTCTCCCAGCTCTATAGCCCACTTGGCTAACTTGCCGGATATCTCCGGTTTCATTAATATCCGTTGAAGGGGCTTGTCGGTCAACACTTGGACGTCATGTGCCTGGAAATACCTCCTTAGCTTCCTGGCTGTGTAGACCAATGACAATACCAGCTTCTCAATTGGGGAATATCTCTCTTCCGGACCCTTCAAGGTTCGATTCACAAAGTATATGGAGATTTGTGCCTCCTTACTTTCTACCATGAGCGCCGAACTGATGGTTTGATTGGCGCATGACAGATATAGAGTCAGCTTCTCTCTTGGCAGAGGTGAGGCGATTAAAGGGAGTTCACTTAAATGCAATTTCAATTCTTGGAAGGCCTTGTCTGCTTCCGAATCCCAACAGAATTTGTTCTTCTTCATGCACCTTCTCAGCACTGCCATGAATGGGAGTGTTCTATCGGCGATTTTGGAGAGGAACCGATTCAGGGCGACTAACCGTCCATGCAGCCTTTGTATCTCTTTGATGTTCTTGGGGGGGGGGTGCATCTGAGCCAACGCTTCAATCTTTTCGGGGTTCACCCGAAACCCCACCTTGGTGACGAGGACCCCTAGGAACTTTCCCTCCCCCACTCCAAACGAACATTTGCTCGGGTTGAGTTTCATGTTGGCTTATCGGAGGGTGTTAAAAGTTTCCTTAATATCATCTAACATTCTTTCCTCATCCGTGCTCTTGATGACTAGGTCATCCACATAGATTTCCACGTTCCTTTCCTTTTGATGGTCGAACAGGCGGTCCATGAACCGCTGGTATGTAGCTCCTGCATTCTTAAGACCGAACGACATCTTAGTGTAGCAAAAGGTTCCTTCATCTGTGTAGAAAGCGGTTTTCTCTTCGTCTTGGGGGTTTATTTGGATCTGGTGATACCCCTTGTATGCGTCCAGGAAACATCGGAGTGGGTACTGGGCGAGGGATTCTATCTTCTTTTCAATTTCCGGGAGAAGATAGGAATCCTTCGGGCAAGCTTTATTTAAATCTTTAAAATCAATGCACATACGCCAGCTGTTGTCGCTTTTGGAGATCATCACGGGGTTCGCTGTCCAGCGAGGGTATTTGATGGCCCTTACTATTACCGCCTGTACTAGCTTGGCAGACTTTTCCCGGACTGCTTGGCTTTTCTGGAGCCCTAGACTTCTCCCTTTCTGCTTGACGGGTTCCATCCAGCGAAACTCATCCAAGATGTGTTGTGCTAATGTTCGCGGGACCCCCGTCATATCTTTGTGAGTCCATGCGAATACATCGGCGTTGTGCAACAACACCTCTTTTAGACCCGCCTTTCCTTTATCGGATAGCTGTGACCCTATCCTCACCGTTTGTTAGGGATGTTCCCGTTGAGTACCCATTCTTCCACTCCCTTCTTCCTGTGCGTCTTTTTGTCGACACTAGCTATGATTTCCGCGGACGACCGAACGGTAGCTATTCCCCTGGAAGTAGGGAACTTTATGTACCCATGAACTGTAGACGGGACCGCCCTGAGCGCCTTCATACCGGGTCTGCCTAGAATGACGTTATACTTGGACGGGGCTCGGACTATGGAGAATCGGAGGCACACTGTCCGGGCCCTTTCCCCATCCCGAAGCGTGAATGGCGAAGTGAGAGATCCCAGCGGTTCTACTACTTCTCCAGAGAATCCCATCAAGGGACATATATCTTCTTCCAGCCTCTCTTGGACCTCTCTTTGCAACCTTAGGAAACAATGTCCGTACATCACTTTTACCCCGTTGCCCCCATCGATGTGCACTCTAGCCACTCGATGTCCGGCTATACTAGCCGGCACATTCAATGGCATTTCCCGGGCCTCACTTTCTGTTATGCCAGGGAAATGGACCTCAGCTTTCATCCATGTCGTGCTTACTGGTGGAAACTCCTTCCTTACGGTCTTGTAAGGTCTTCCGGGGCTTCCGCCGCCCTCGTCTCTTCTTCGTATCATATCCACGAAATGCCTATCTCCTTCTTCTTCCTTGACTCTGGGTGGTGGTTCTTTAGCCGGGGGAGGTAACTGCCCCGTTCTTAGAGCCGCTTCCCATAATCTTTTTAGCTGAACACAATTTTCTGTGGTGTGTCCCGTGCTCTTATGATAGTTACAATATCCAGAGGGGTTGGGCTTGTATGCTTGTTTGAATGGGCCGGGCGTCTTGATAGGATATTTGGCCTTATCAGCTGCTAACACGTCTTCTTCGACCGGACTCACCTTTCCTCCATATGGGGGTCTGTACCTTCCTCCCTCGGGTCTGGCACTGGGAAATCGTGGAGGGTGATAGGTAGTGGAAGGTAGGTATCCCGAATGGCTCCCCGGGGGTCTGTACGGGGTGAACCGGGCTCTATCGAACGACACTCGTATCTTGCCTGGACTTGCATTCCCCAGTATCTTGCCTCCCAGTGGCTTAGGGCCTCCTTTCTTGGTCTCCCATTCTCGTAGTTTGGACCTGTATCTTTCTCCCTAACAAAAGCTCGAACCCAGTCCATCAGCTGGTCGAAAGTAGTGGGGAAGTCTTCCCCCAGCTTTTCCGTGAGTTGAGAGAATCTCACCTCGTTTATGAACCCACTGATCTTCATAACCTCCGGGACACCCTTGATGTTCATGCTTTCTGCCACATACCGGTCCATGAACTGTTCCACCTTCTCTTCATCCCTTATCCGGATATGTAAGATCTCGTTAGGGTTTTTCATGGCTTTCCTCTGCTGGCTAAAATTCCGTAAAAACTTTCCCCTTAGTTCCTCGTAACTATCTATACTCCCTGGTTCCAAACTATCAAACCATACCCTCGCCCCTCCCGTCAGAGTTTGAGGGAACATTAAACACCACGCGGGCATAGTCCATCCACTGACCATGCCAGCACCCCTGAAAGCATGTAAATGGTCTTCGGGGTCTTGTGTTCCGTCATACTTGTCCACCGTGGAGGGTTATCATAGTTTTGGGGGCAGGGTAGCCTCGGCTATTCGTTGGGTAAATTCGACATGTCAGAAGTATCTGAGGGCCGGTAAGGAGCATCTAAAGTACTGGGTATGGACTTTTCCTTACCCTTGACTGACGATAGAAGTGTTACCAACGACTCTAAAAGAATGCCAGGATCTTTTTCCGCCACTTTCTCCGGCTCTTCCTCATTCTTGGACTTTGGGGTATCGAACAATAGGCGTGTCCGGACTGCCTCCAGCTTTTCTTCCTTTTCTTGTTCATCCAAACATGCCTTGAGCGCGTCTCTATGAGCCCGTATGAACTCTGGAGTTATCTCCCATTTTTCTCCGGAAGAGGGGTCCTTCTCCCGCTCTCCCCTCGAGTCTTCCTTCTCTGTCTCGTCTTCTATTATGACCAGACCTTCCATGTTTCGCATGTTATGCAGGTTCGTTTCTTCGTTTACTTTTATGACTGTGGATTCATTTTCGTTTGCAGTCCCGGACTGAAGTCCTGAGACATTTTGCTTCAGATTCAGATCAACCATCTTCTCCTAGACCGTGGTGTGGGACTTCCTAGTTGCAGGGGTCCCACGGATGGCGCCAATGTAGAAACCTCAAGTGAATCAAGATTATGGTATATGAATAGTGTATGTTTGGGGATTGATTATGAAAAGCTTCTCTCGTGAAATCGGAGAGATGATTGATACATATATGAATGAATAATTCAGTTTTTTACATGCCATTTACATTTTACAAATCCCCTATATAAAGGGTTCAAAAGGAATCTCTTCTTCCAAACCGTTGCCTAGGGACGCACCCTATTATCCAGGGGTTTTTTATCTTCCTCTTTGACTTAAACAAGCTTCTCCTTTTTATCCGCCAGACGATTCCCTTTTGCCTCAGACGTGCGTCATCTTGATCTGATGCTTCCAGCTCCAAAAGGGACCCTTCATTCGTTGACTCGTCCTTTTGTCCTTGAGGGGCCTTGGGCTTTAAGGATTGGGCTTGCTTCCTTGGGCTTCACTTGGACTGGATCATATATAATCTCTTCAGTTGATCTTTGGGTTTAGTGTTGGTGTGTTCACGGGTATTAAGTATTCTCGTCATAATCTTTAAAAATTAACTTGGAATTTCTAAATACATTTCTTACTATTTCACTTTTGTATAGCTTTTAATTCATTTTAAGTTTTTAACAAATACACTTATCATAATTATGATTTATGAGACTATATGGACACAAACTTTTTTTTAACAAATTTGTTTCCGTCTAAAATCTATCTAATCTTTCACTTGTAAGGATTTGAAGAACAAACATTATAAGATAAACAACATGATACAAGAAAAATATATATAAACAATAAACGAGATAAATGGACTATGAAATGATAAGAAATTGTTGACACATAACATACTATGTTGGTGACTTTGTGTATGTAAAACATGTGTTGGGTCACGCTATATGCAACTATGTGCATTGGGAGCACCATGTAACACCATATGAAGATATAACGCGCACAAGATCAATGGCGGGCGCCTTTGGGCGCAGAACACCACCAAGGGGCGCCCTTGGTGGTGGGCGCCGTTCCTGCCCATCGTTGGAACACCCGGCGCGGAAGAGAGGAACATGTGGGCCCCAACCTCTCACACACATACACATATATGGTGTGTAAAAAATGTTACTTACATTTACAAATTACATATGTGTAAAAAAAATTCGAAAAAAAAATGTTACGTTGAGTTCTTTCGAGTTTTTAAAACTCAAAGTGGTTCTCAAAAGAAATCATTGCGGAATATTATTGGTTGAGGCTTCGATGCCCCACAGTTCTTACGTGGCGCTGACGTGGTATCGTAGAGGGGCTTTGATGCCCCCACCATAATGGATGGTCTAAGGCAGTCTTACTTGATGGCACAATAAGAAAATTCTGATTTAAAGAAAGAATTAATTTGTAAATTTGATTTTCTTATTTTGTGATTGAATATGAATTACTAGTTAGGTTTAATAGCTGGTCCTTGTTTTGCATAACATATTCGGTCGATGTGTACACCACATGTTAGAAATGAAGAAGGCATGCAACATGTGACTTGTATTTGTGAGGTTTGGTGGGTGATATTAATAGTAAATGAAGACGTACTTGCTTTAGCATGTGTATGGATTTATGACATACAAGAGTTTTAACTTACGAGTTTCATATTTAATCATTGTGTTAGAAAATATCATGTTACCAACTGATTGCTCAAGCTACAAATTCATAATTGGTCATTTGGTTGGGTCAAAGACCCACCTTATATATATATGAACATATATCTAATGAAAATTATTCAAGCTATAGATGCATGATTGTCGCCTTCTCGGGTCCAATCCAAGAGTCATTTTTGGGCCACTATTGTCAACTTTAAAGTTTAAATAACTAAACATTTTAATATGACTATCAATGTTAGTATTAAAATATTATTAATCTAATTACTTTTAAGATGACTAGTATAATTTGACCATGTGTTACGGTGGAATGAAACACCAAAATTAAAATTAATTTAAATTTTAAAGTTGCCCAAACACAAGCATTAACTTGCTAGCTATGAAATACATTGTTATGAAAACAAGTGTGAAGGAACATCAACTTGAACTTTAAAAAATGAAGCAAAAAATTGAACTTGGAAGTTGGATACTTGGATGCACCCTTCATTTTTGTTTTTACTTCTCTGGTTTATTTATGATTTTCCCTTTTAGGCTTTACATATATATATAGTCAATGGCGGCTGAATTGTTCAATGATGTTTTTTTTTACCATACCAATTTTTTATTTAGATTTTTTTTCTTTTTCTTTTATCATACAGTTGTTAAATTTTATTGTTTTTGAATTCTGTTGGTGGTTTCTAAATTTGTTCAATTATGCATTATCTGATGTAAACCTGTTCTGTTATTGATTATTTAATGTTGTATATTTGTATAGTGATAAATGATAATGCATGTTGATTCACATAATCACATTCATTTCTAATCTAAGTTTGCTTAATGCCCTAATACATCTAGACTTGCCCATTTTCTAGTAAACTCGCAATTTGTTTTAAGCGCCCCGTGTTGAACACAAATTCTCAGTCACTCTTTTTCTTTTGTTCTTCGTTTATTTCAGTTGTAACATATATTGCAATTTATTTTCTACTTCTTTCTGTTTAATATGAATTATATTCTGCACAAGGTCCTGTTTTTACTTTCCATACATGATAACCATAGCCTAGGATCAAAATGAAACCCTTCAAACATATCAGATTTACAAACAGACATCTAAATATATAAAAAGAAAAAAAAAAGATTACTCTTCTATGACAGACAGTTAAAAGTTTTAAACATATAAATAAAAAATGCATGTCTGTGATATGTTTATGTAACAGTAACACATCACATACTCTGATTCAAAAATGTATCTCGCGCCTTTCGGCAAAGAACTTGCCACTGATGGCTTGGTCTGGGAGCAACGAGAGCCAGATTGCTGTATCGGCTCCTTCCTCGGGTGTAACCTGACCGGCCCACCCGGTCATGGCAGTCTTGACCATACCCGGGCAGTAACAGTTAATAAATATCTTTTCCCCTTCAGGCCGGGTCGAGAATTTCTTAGCCATGACCCGAGTGAAAGCGTTGACCGCGAGTTTTGATACTGCATAATCTGTATTGGTTTGAGGCCATCCTCCAGTTGACCATGTCCCGTCTTTGACTTGTTCTAAGAAGTTGGTCATTGTCGAGTCAATTAGTTCTTCCGAGAGGTTATCTATGTCTTCCAGTTTTTGCCTTAAATCGTCATTGGAAATCCGCTGATATGAAATAACACTAGTTTGTAATGATGATATGATATAGTACATATTTCATAATCAAAATAACCAACATAACCGAACCAAAATAATCGACATAATCAAATGAAATAAACAAACTAGGAAAAACAGACTGTTTGATGTTATGCTTTTTCAAAAATGTTTCAACTCCAATTTTGCATGTACTGAAAACTGGAAAAGAATGAACCGACTTTATAACCGAGCACAGCCCAAAACACACGGTTTGGTTTTATGTTTTTTCCGATACGACAGTTTTTGCATGTATGGCAAACAGAAAAGGCCAAACCGACTTTTATAACCAAACCAAATCTAACCCGTAAAAACCAAAAGAACTGGCTTTTGTTATTGAATTTATGGATTATAATTGTTATGTTTGGATGCTAAGTAATTTATAAAAAATCAATAAATGGTGCAGCCAAAGTTTTTTAGACCCAAATGTTAATAATCAATTATCATTAATTAAAAGAAAAGATATAGGCCAAAATTCATTATCTTGAACTAATTTTTTTGGCCCAAAAATATAAAGACCAAATAGAAAAACCGAACCCATTGTGAAAACCGGGGTTGAGCCCAAAACTCACTCAAACCGACCCATGCACACGCCACTCCTAATTTGACCCACTAGAAGAATAGCATAACCCATATTGACCAATTTACCCAAAAACGGGTCAAAATTTCTAAGGCCAGTTTACTACCTCTGTGTATATTTTTCATCATTAAAAACAATTTTAATAAATTTCTTCAACAATTTTGAAAGAAAAATACATCCAAACTAGAAATTATTGTTTCAAAATGGAACTTATGTTAAGTTTGTTTATCATCAAAAACCGAGTTAGAGACTATTATTTCAATAAAAGAGTGAAAAAAAAAAGTAATAATCATACTTACATTTCGCTTGCCATTAAGTCTTCCCAACCGCGAGCTTACTGTAACTATCCGTGCACCTTGAGCAGATGGCCTCATTAGTGGTATCGTGGCTTTGATCATTTTTTTAGTGCCATAGTAATTAATTTTTATGACTGTTTCAGCAGCTTCAACTGAATTCTCTGACCCAATATTATGACTAACTCCTGCATTATTAATCTGTGCATGTGTTTGTGCATCACTAGTTACGTTATGCACAAGCAAATCAAATATTATTATCATTATTATGGTAACATGAAGGAAAGGATTTACCAGAATATCAATACCGCCATACTTTTCTTTCACCCAACTGCAAAAGGACTCGATGGATGCATCATCTATAATATTGAGCTGATGAAAGCCGACATCTAAGCCGCCTTCTTGCAGAACTTTGGCAGATTCTTCACCCACAGCAACTTCTCTTGAAGTTAGAATGACGGTGATACCTTGTATTGCAAGCTGGTGTGTGATCTCAAATCCAATTCCTCTATTTGCACCAGTCACCACAGCTACTGTTTCTGCAGACCACCATCTGTGATGAAAATTGAATAAATTTAGAATAATATAACCATAAATAATGTTGATAGAAAGGTATATAAATCATCATCCTAGACATACATATAGATTGTACCTTTGGTTGCCTGAATAAGGAATGCTGCGGAGGAGGGAGATCTCTTGACGGCGTTTCTCTCTACGCTCCTTGGCTCTCTCCTTCTTATCCAAATGTTGTTTCTCGCTTTGATCCATCACAAGATATCTATCTATCTATCTTACAACGTACACCACCTAACTATTCAACCAAAACCAGATCACAATATTCTTTCATCAAAGAAATTGATTGAGTTGCTATTTTGGCGCTACAGATGGAGGGAGGGAAACCATTAACGATTCTGTTGGAGCTTTGTACGCTCATGCACCCACGGTCAACGCTTTTTTCTTATTATTCTTTTATCAAATTACAACAAGTTAGTTAAGTAAATGATTAATAAAATTACACATGTCACTACACATAGTCTAATATTAACAACGAGTTAGAGATGAGATTGGCAAGAAATGAAAACAATAAAGTTTCGTAAATGAATAAACGGTATATGGACTTTATTCAAGATTTATGTGAGCTTATACATACGAAAATTGTAATTAGCTCTAATAATTATAAGTGAAATAAAAAGATACAAACACGTGATAAATTTAAAGCTATATGCATGGAGATTGAAAAGTACTTACGTTTCAAAGAAAGTTCTTTAATCAAGTCTGGTTTAATCATCAAAATTCCAATAATATATAATATATGTTCTAGAATCAAGAAATATATACAATAGTAATTACAAAGACAATACCTTCATTCGTTCATCATCAAGTTTAAAACAACTTTAAACCTGCAATTCCTTAAAAAAAACTTTTGAGCGAAAGTCATGAAAATGATCAAATCTTATGAACGATTGTGACAGTTTACCCTATTTGAAACTATAAAAACGAAATTATCAAAATAAATTGTTTTCACACTTTATTGTCATTATTATTTGTGTGTTTTTCGGTTTCCTTATTGTAACCTTGTGTATTTATACAATTTATAAAGATTTTTATAAAACAACGTATTGGATTTTAGTTGTATTGGCTAGTTTTGATATATCTCGTCATTTGAAAATAAAAATGGGGAAAAAAACTTAGATGTTAATTGTCAACACCATGGATACATTTTATTGAACAAGTGAAGTCACTTCAGTTCGCTTTGTTGTGAATGATTTAGTATTGAGTTTGGATTCTATGAAGAAATCATATCTATTAGTTTAAATAAAGAATATAAACCTAAGAAAGAGAAAAGATACTACAAACACATGTAAGTTATATTGTAAATGGGTGTCGGGTTGGAGAATAACATGAGCATGATGCTTCCTCCACTTCTTCAATGTGTGATTTGTAGATCAAAAGTTATTTGTGTCTAAACAAGCCATGTGTTCCATCTTCAATCTCCATTATGTTTTTTTAACTATGTTAAATTAAATTAAAGTACTCTATCGAAGATAATAAGGAATCGTCATTTAGCTGTTTTGATGAATCCAATTATCTCTATAACTTTTGCTCGTATTTTGATTTGTCCAATTAGCATAAGTGCATAACAAAAAAAAAAAAAAGATCCTTCGGGATTTCTCAAAAGTTATACGGCAAATTGAAATAATAGTGAAATCTAAGTATAATTACGTGTGAAAAATAAGAAATTATTATGTTTATAAAGAAAAAAAATACACAAAAAGTATTATTTTATATAGGCCTCAAAGAGGCCGGCCCCAATAGTCTTAAAGAACAAAATAATTTCAGTTTGGACTTATCAGGAATAGGTTGAATAAAATAAATCTGAAACTCAAATTGACTAGAAAGACGAAGCAAGAGAGAAATTGAACAAACATTTTTTTTTTCGGTATTTATATGTGAAAACTTGTGTTGCATTTTTAAGTTATAGCCCTATAAACCAAAATAGGCTTGAACATACGTTAACCAATCCTTAACCAAACCGTCTCTCCCAATAGTCAAGCATGCTCACCCCTGCAAACCACCGAATCCATGTTCACCCCTACAAACACCAAACTGTACGTTCGATTTTTGGTATATAACTTACAAATGAGCAGTCAAGATTAAACTACTTTTCTAGATTGACAATACCATAACCTTTTAACATAACTAAATGTAACTACATAGAAACAATTGTGTTATTCATGGTTCTTGATAGATAACTTACCATATAACAACATAACTTTGCTAAAAACTTCACTAAATTATACATAATAGAAAACTTAAGGGAAAGCTCTAAACATGAGAGAAAACACGTCTCTCAATGTGATCAACCCTAATACGCGCTGGGTCCCACCTTCAACCACCACTACCCGCCGCACCCCTGTTGCAAAAATAAAAATATTGAGCAAATACTAGAACATGGGTCAGGTTTTGTTATATCTCTAACGTGTCAAATGCGTAAAATAAACATAACTTAGTAGAATGGAAACGTGTTTAATGGGTCAATGTGTTGAAAGTTGTCTAGAATGTATTTTTTTATGGACAAATTTAAACATATATTACTATGTTATAAACTGATTGGATATTTAAGCCAAAATTTAAAAGATAAAAATGAGCAATAAGTGTTATAGTTCAAACATAATTTATTTAGTATCCATTTGTATTTTTAGTCGTAAACCTGTAACTTTAGAGCATTCATACGCAAAAAGAAAATTTACAAGTAAATTAAAGTCTCAAGCTGAACAGGTCATGTTCATGCCAACTCACAAAAATTCGTGTCATGTTTAGGTTCGACCAGCTAACACGACCCATTTAACACCCCCTGCGGTACACATTTATCTATTAAACACAACATTTTTTTCTTGAAAAAATTTGACTCAAATAAAAGAATTAGTGGTTTTGAGTTTTGACCCGAACCCGTTACCAAACCCACCCATTTTGTCCATTAAAAAGAGGCAGAATACACATAAACATTTTGGCATGAATGATACACAAGCTGCAATTGAACTAGATGCTTTGGAGATACATACCCGGATTGGAAAGAAGATTTATGACCCGGTATAGAGTATCAGAGCGAGTACATGTCTCAAATCTAGAATGTGTGTTATCGACCAGTTGCAATGCCTGAAGCATGGAAATGTAATCAGTGTTATTAAAAATAAAAGAAACTAAAAAATAATACTAATCCATTGATGTGGGTTTTGATCTCCAATAGCTAACAAGGAAATGGGTCGAATGGGTTTAGAGTCATCCAAAGTGTTTTCAAATGCATACAAGCTCATAAATCACTTTATTAGTTTATAAAAGTACAGATTATTTTGGTAATATGTACTTTTTTGAATAATAACTGACACAAACTATTTACAAAAGTCGGAATAATAGATAAAACTGCATGTTAGCAATAGGGCAGTAAACGAGCCGAGCCAGCTCGTTTATTCTAATTGATCCAGGTTGGGCTCAAGCTCAGCTTGTTTATCCTAATGAGATGAAATGTTGAACTTGGGCTCGGCTTGTAAAAAGCTCGAGCCAGCGTGTTTATTTTTTCAAAAAATAATGTTATACTTTACACATGGTCACACACACATATATACTCATCTCGTTTATCTAAACAAGCTGAAATGTTGAGGCGTTGAGCTTGGGCTCAGCTCGTAAAAAACTCGAGCCGGCTCGTTTATTTAAAAAAAACTAATCTTACATTTTTACACATTTTGACACACATATAAAAGAATAATAATCTTTTTAACATACACATAATGCATAATCAATAAACTACCAAATTTATAATTTATATATAGTATAAGTTGGGTTATACTTTGGCTTATAATTCACATATATCAAAAATTGGGCGTTAACTTAAGCGACCCAACGAACCAGCTAAACGAGTCTAACGAACCAAGCATACCTTTGCTCGTGCTTGGGTCAAAGACAAACCAAGCCAGTTTCAAACTAACACTTTTCGAGCTTTATTTGACCGAGCCACAAGCCGTAACCTTTTTGAACAGCCCTAGTAGTCAGACCCAGCCCAGACTATTTTTATCCGATTAAAACTATTTGTTTTGACTAGTTACCCGACCCATTTTGCCACCTGTAATATTAATTGTCTACGTAAGTGTGGGCAAGGCTTACTTGAGCTATGGTTGCATGGTCAAGTTGGATATGCGCATATACATTGCCTTTTGCTAATGAAGTGATGTCACTGTTAACATAGGTTTTAATCAAAATAAAATCTAGTGGATCATAAAAATAAATAAAAAATCGTTTGAACAGTCAAAAGACTAAATAACAAATTACCTTCTAGAGAAAATGTTAACTAGGGTTCCTTTATTATCAACAATTGGCACTGAGCTTATATGTTCTGCACAAGATTAGAAAAAGAAACAATGAGATATTGCAATCAACATGTGAACTGATGATTTGAGCTCACAAACGGTTTAAACGAATCAAATGGTTCAAACATGTCAATTTGGGTTGTCTTTAATCTCAAACAGATCAAATAGGTCAAACGGGTTGAAAGTCGCCCAAGTCAATTTCTAACATATGTAGCCTCCTAAATCGTTTTACTTCCAAAACAATTAAATTATTTTCTTTAAAACAGTGTTTTAATAATCAAAATTAACACGTTTATTGTTAAAAAAATCTTTAAGAAAGGACAAACCAACCCATTTCAACCCGTACAAACAATAACCCTTTTTGACCAGTCACCCGGCCCGCTCATCATTGCCACCTCTAGTGTAATCCAAGGGTGTGCATGAACCAAAATAACTGAACCAAACAAACCAAACCAAACCCAATCAAATACCGTCAGTTTGGTTTTATGTTTTCTCAAAAAACGAAATTCTGATTCAACTTTGATTTTGCATCTAGTCATCCCCGAAAAAACCGAACCAAACCAGTAATAAATGGTTTAGCCCAAGAATTTTTGGCCCAAATGTGTAATAATCAATTAGTCATTAGTTAGCAAAAACATTCTAGGCTCAAATTCACTATTTTGGCCCAATATTTCGACCCAAATTTGCATAACCGAGAAACCGAAACCAAACCCATTGTGAAAATTGAATAACCGAAATTGACTATTTTCAAAATCTCAAAAACCAAATTTTCAGTTTTTGGTTTGAACTTTGAACCAAAACCAACCCAAACAGATAAACACAAACCAGCAGTATAATCTAAAGAATTTGTACTTACCGTCTAGTAACACACCCAAAGCATCACTTAAAAGTTGATTGGTGAGTAAAGTTAGTAATTTCCGTGAACCACCTATCTCTCCGATCCAACTACCCATCGGTAGAGCGGCAATCGATCGTTGCAAAAGAGGCAAATAACTGATACGGTTGTCAAAATGATTGCTTATATCTATGTTTTCACAATAAAGAAAGGTTAGAACATGTGAAGACAATAGGCTTCAAACTTTACTTAAAAAAACGATCAGGTAACCCAAACCATACGTTTTAGGAGTCCACTTAAGCATGCCACATGAAGCAATATTGGATAAGTTGAACCCTCTGGCACATATATCACGGGAACCGATGATACGTGATTGTGCAAGATGTTAAATGCAACTGCATTCAGGGTCTCATCGGGATCAACCTATGTTTACAAATAAAAGGACGGGGACTATAAGTAAATGATAGCATATACAACATTTTTGCAATGTGTAAACAATTTATATCATAAAAAACCAACATACTTTCTCATTTTTTATGAAAAAGTACCTCAACATAATTTTGGCGTATAAAAGTTTGCACATGTCTTTGAAAACATGAAAAAGTCCCCTGAGCCCATTTTGCTATCTTAAAGTCACTACACTTTTCTAGAATGCGTGTATATTTGAAAAATATTTTAAACAATGACCCGCTACCTTTTAAATTTTTGAAAGCTGATAAAGTGACATTTTTGCAAAATAAAATTACGACTTTAAGGAGTTAAAAATGCCATTTATCAAATTGGTATAAAAACATCAATTTTTTTACAAATATATAAATTAACGAGTCACTATTTTAAATATCTAGAAAAGTACTTGGGACTTTTTCGTATATTTCTGACATGTGCGAATTTTAAATGCGAAAATTATGTTGAGGGACTTTTTTCGTAATAAATGAGAAAGTATGTTGGTTTTTTATGATATTTATCACAGACTTTGTTATTTGTGGTTAAAAGATGTTACTTTGACTAACGGCCTTCTTTGAAGATGAACTTTTCCGTGTTTCCAAGAAGAGATAGACGATAATTTAAGCATGCCATTAGCAGCCACTGCTGGGTTTCTGTGTAACTGCAAAAAGATATGTAAATTATCATTAACCAAATGTCTTCAATACCCTTGGACCCAAATTAATATTATCATACCTCCATTAAAATCAAAATGAAGTCAGCTGAGGTTATCATCCCTGAAATCTGGCGGTTGGCGTCATCCCAAAGGGGGGCAACAGCAAGGCCCTAAAACGAAAAATAATGAGAATTATGAATTTTAATAGATTTAACTCTTGAACTTTACACATTTATAAGTAGATTACAAATTATAAATAAGTATATTTTTATTTGGGTCGAAAAAGGTCGTGCTGTGTCACGTATTGTCAAACAAAATATATTATTCGTCTCTAACTTACTAAATAAAATGATCTATGTGAAAAAATCTTTTCTTTTTGGGTACCTCTTCATGCATAATGAGAAAGGCCTCCTCAACACTCAATCTAGCATCCAACGCAAATGCCTAAAAAATATTAAAAAGAAAAAAAGTATCGGAAACAGGATGAACATAACACCAAAGGGCAAAAAAGGTAACTTCAAACACAAACATAAGTGAAAGGGAAAGAACTCAAACCTTGCCTGATTCTGGAATCAACTCATAAACCGAGTAAGACGACAGATGTTGAAATAGACGATCGCGGGTCGTTTCTATGTCTTCAACCCTTACTGGCGGGAAAATTTGACGAGGAGCACTAACATTGCTTGACGATGAAGCCTAAAAAATAACAAACAAACATACAAAATATTGATAAAGTTGAAATTAACGTAAGGGTTATCCCAAACAATTGCTAAACACTTACATTATTAGCATGGTTGTGATCATCCATACCGTCAATATCCATGACGGGTTGACTATCATCAACAACAACTGAGGGTTGACCCATAATCTCAGGTTGTTTGACCATAATAACGTTGTTGACTCCAGTCTCATCTTCACTAAACATTTGTTGTTGGTCAATCCTCCACGCTCCGTCAACCAGGAACTTAAACTTCATTCAACATTTAACCACCAAAATAGTTAGAAGAACTCTAAGTTTAGTTATTTAGTATTATATTTTAACTCACTAACCTCTAAATCAACGTAATTTTCTTTTGGTTATAAACCCTTATTTTCTTATTACTTTTTCTTACAACTCATCCAAATTATTGCATATTGTCGGTATTCATAATATAACAATTTTACAAATGCTCATTTAAAAAAAAACTCTGCTTTTTATAGTTTTTAAAACTATAAACTAAACTAATTTGCATAACTGAACAATTTGACCCGACCCGACACAACCGAACCCAATTAGCTACACCCGTTAAAAAGAAACACTAGTTAAACGCGATAAGCCGATAATTACTAAACAATATTGATCATCAAAGTCTGAAATAGAATGATACCTTGTGCAGACCTGGTGAAAGATCACAAATTGTCATAAAAGTGGTGGAGGATCCTTCGACAGGAACCATCTGTTGATACTTGACCCACCTTCACATTATTATTATTATTATTATTATTATTATTATTATTATTATTATTATTATTATTATTATTATTATTATCAATTAATATACAAATAGAAAAAAGCCCCAAAAGAAATGAAATGAAAGATACCCAGTAAAATCACCGCACAAGAAGACATGATTGCCTCCGTGAGACCAAATAAAGTGCGTATGAACCATCCTTTAGCTGGATAACTGATCAAGTGGCCGTGGGTACATGATGATGTCCACTAAAGGGGAAATTGAATAAGGAATCTGAAGGTGAAGGTTATGGTTATACAGATACATTACAATTACATGCATGTAGATGTAGTTGTGGGATTATTACTTCAATCAATCGATCAATCGCTTAGATTTCCCTAACCCCGGAGAAAACGGCTCTACTCTACAACAACCAACACTATCATCATTATTATTATTATTATTATTATTATTATTATTATTATTGCAGTAGTATGGTACTAAACCCGGTTTTACGACCCTAAATTTATTATGTTTGGCTTATTTTATTATATGGACTAATACAATGTTATTGGGCTGAGGGGGTTTTGTGGAGGTAACCCTAACTGGGCTAGGCCCATTAGGGTACCATGATGGTGGCCATGAGGCTCCCTATATAAGGAGGTCTCCACCTCCTTATTAGGGGTTGGTCATTCTCAATAAGAGCCACCACCATATTTTTGTGTCTGTGAACAAGAAATCCTGGAGGTTTCTTAGCGGTCACCTCCACACCCCCAAAAAGTCATTGCAGATCCCAACCAGCCGGAGAAGAAGATCAAGACGTGGTTCGTTCATCTCGAAATCCGTGGAAACATCGTCATGGATCAGGTCAGATTCATCTCGTGCTTCGACATTGGCGCCATCCGTGGGACGGCAATGAACCACGCTTCGCTTCTCGTCTCGGCCCTCCGATCTGTTCATCAATATCTCGGGTCTACGGTTTCTTCTTTCAGAAATGTTCTATGGAAATCCAAAAATCCGTAGATCTAAAAAATACTTCCAGATCTGGAAATACACAGGAAGAAATACCACCGAACTTTTGGGGAAAACCCTTATATCTGTGTTTTTTCTAAGTGAAATATACCAAATCTAGTTATGATTTTTTCAGATCGGGGTTCGTTTGAGTAATAGTCACACTTTATATTCATAGATCTATAAATCCTATTAGATCTGTTGGTTTTACATAAAACCTACCTGATGTGGATATTCAAAATCTCTAGATCGTGCGCGCTCCCGGCGATCACTCTACGCCACAGCGGGTCGCATGCGCGCCCCCAGCGATCACTCTACGCCACAGCGGGTCGCATGCGCGCCCCCGGCGATCACTCTACGCCACAGCGGGTCGCATGCGCGCCCCCGGCGATCACTCTACGCCACAGCGGGTCGCATGCGCGGCCCCGGCGATCACTCTACGCCACAGCGGGTCGCATGCGCGGCCCCGGCGATCACTCTACGCCACAGCGGGTCGCATGCGCGGCCCCGGCGATCACTCTACGCCACAGCGGGTCGCATGCGCGGCCCCGGCGATCACTCTACGCCACAGCGGGTCGCATGCGCGCTCCCGGCGATCACTCTACGCCACAGCGAATTGCATGCGCGCTCCCGGCGATCACTCTACGCCACAGCGGGTCGCATGCTCGACCCCGGCGATCACTCTACGCCACAGCGGGTCGCATGCGCGCCCCCGGCGATCACTCTACGCCACAGCGGGTCGCATGCTCGACCCCGGCGATCACTCTACGCCACAGCGGGTCGCATGCGCGCCCCCGGCGATCACTCTACGCCACAGCGGGTCGCATGCGCGCCCCCGGCGATCACTCTACGCCACAGCGGGTCGCATGCGCGCTCCCGGCGATCACTCTACGCCACAGCGGGTCGCATGCGCGCTCCCGGCGATTACTCTACGCCACAGCGGGTCGAATGCGCGCTCCCGGTGATTACTCTACGCCACAGCTCACGTATATCACATGCTCACGCATCACGCATGCTCACGCGTATCACGTATGCTCACGCCTACCACATATGCTCACGCATCACGTATGCTCACGCATCACGTATGCTCACGCATATCACATGCTCACGCTTCTCATATGCTCACGCATCACATATGTTATTGGGCTTCACGTATGCTCATGCATATTAGATGCTCACGCATCATGCACGCTCACGCACCACATCTGCGCGTGAGAATAAAGGAGACATTGCGCAGGCCGCGCGTAAGCGACATAACAAATGAACAGTCTAATCCAAATCAGGATAAGAACAACCATGATTGTACTCACATGGCTACGCGCCATACTTAAAGGTTGGGAATCCTCATAATATCCCATATGGCTACGCGCCATACTTAAAGGTTGGGAATCCTCATAATATCCCATATGGCTACGCGCCATACTTAAAGGTTGGGAATCCTCATAATATCCCATATGGCTACGCGCCATACTTAAAGGTTGGGAATCCTCATAATATCCCATATGGCTACGCGCCATACTTAAAGGTTGGGAATCCTCATAATATCCCATATGGCTACGCGCTATACTTAAAGGTTGGGAATCCTCATAATATCCCATATGGCTACGCGCCAAACTTAAAGGTTGGGAATCCTCATAAACCCATAGGCCACGCGCCAAGCTTAAAGGTTGGGCACACCTCATAATTTGCCCGAGGATGGGAACCATGCAATACATCCACTTTTAGTTGACATGTTTTTGCAGGTTCGGCTACGAGCCGCACAAACACCTATGACATCATTATTATTATCTGGCCATTTGTGCCTCCATTATTATTTTGAAAACAGGCCGGGATATTCATCCTGCGCGGAGGAGGCCCTTGTGGGCCAGTCATTATCATCATTTTATAGCTCGTAAGTCGCCTCGCGCGCAAGCTTTTATTATTCTTATAGCTCGTAAGACGCCTCGCGCGCAAGCTTTTATTATTCTTATAGCTCGTAAGACGCCACGCGCGCAGGCTTCATTATTCTCATAGATCCGTAAGTCGCCTCGCGCGCAGGCTTCATTATTTTTACAGCTCGCAAGTCGCCTCACGCGCGCAAGCTTTATTATTCATATAGCTCGTAAGACGCCTCGCGCGCGAGCTTTTATTTTTCTTATAGCTCGTAAGACGCCTCGCGCGCAAGCTTTTATTATTCTTATAGCTCGTAAGACGCCACGCGAGCAGGCTTCATTATTCTCATAGATCCGTAAGTCGCCTCGCGCGCAGGCTTCATTATTTTTACAGCTCGTAAGACGCCTCACGCGCGCAAGCTTTATTATTCATATAGCTCGTAAGACGCCTCGCGCGCGAGCTTTTATTATTCTTATAGCTCGTAAGACGCCACGCGCGCAGGCTTCATTATTCTCATAGATCCGTAAGTCGCCTCGCGCGCAGGCTTCATTATTTTTACAGCTCGTAAGTCGCCTCACGCGCGCAAGCTTTATTATTCTTGTAGCTCGTAAGTCGCCTCGCGCGCAAGCTCTTATTATTCTCATAGCTCATAAGTCGCCTCGCGCGCAAGCTTTATTATTCTCATAGCTCGTAAGTCGCCTCGCGCGCAGGCTTTTATTATTCGGCGTGCTATATCTTATTCATGCTAGTGCACCATCATTATCATAAAAACCACAACACGTCACAATCTTGAAGAAAACCTCCCAAAACTCAAAGACAATAAAGATAAGGCCGAAGAAAAGAGAAAAAACCGCCTCACGCCCTAACACACCTCATAAAGTACAGCGCTCCACCTAAACGCTTGCGCGCCCAGGAGCAACGCTGGACTTGGGGGGCTTGTAGGGGTATGGTACTAAACCCGGTTTTACGACCCTAAATTTATTATGTTTGGCTTATTTTATTATATGGACTAATACAATGTTATTGGGCTGAGGGGGTTTTGTGGAGGTAACCCTAACTGGGCTAGGCCCATTAGGGTACCATGATGGTGGCCATGAGGCTCCCTATATAAGGAGGTCTCCACCTCCCCACACCCCCAAAAAGTCATTGCAGATCCCAACCAGCCGGAGAAGAAGATCAAGACGTGGTTCGTTCATCTCGAAATTCGTGGAAACATCGTCATGGATCAGGTCAGATTCATCTCGTGCTTCGACAATTATTATTATTATTCGCATGTTTTACGCATATCTTAATGTTTGTGTATTTGTTTGTTCAATTGTGTAACTGGGTATGGAAATAAATAACAAGTTTGTTTTTCTTTAATCAGGTAACTGTAGGTTTGTTTGTGGCCGATCCTGGTTTGTAATCTGTAAAGAGTTTCTTTTAAAGGGCATTACCCCTGATTTCTATTTCTTTCCCGGGTTATCGAAGAAATCTTCTCTCCTGATGCTACTTGACACTAGTTGCACCGCTACTAAAGTAAATACTCTCTGACGTAACGCATGCAGGATAAAATTTTCGTTTTGACTCTAATTTAAACTGACTACCTCCAGAAACAAGTCTAGTCCTTATTTTTCATTATCATAAGTCATAACCAATTGGGCTACGCAAGAAGGTTGAAAGAAAAAGTAATTATGTATTTTGATTCATTTTGTATAACAAAATATTATTATATTCTTAGAGTATTTAATTTTATGAAGAAATTAGTTAAATAATAATCATGTTTGTGTTGTTAGATTGAAATTTGTAGGGTTGTTTTCAAGTCAAGTTAAGAAACTCGGATTAAATTTTAAAATGGGTTGAAAATATAAGCTCGGATTGGCTCAATTTTAAAAAAGAAGTTTGCTTTACTTGTCTCAGTTAGATGTTAGAGGAGACGAGTCGTCTCGTGAATCCTAGGTTACATGACCAATTTCGTACGAAAGATATCAGTTTAGCATTAAAAAGTACCCCAAAAAATTATATCCGGTGAAAACCAATAAAAATTCCTTAATTCTTAAAAAAACAAGTCATGGATCCGGGGGGTGGTGTTCCCACCCGGGATCTTTTTGCTCAATCATATGCCGATCTTTCAAGCTTCCCACTTTGTACTCTTTTAGAAGAAAAGATTGTGATGCGAAATGATCAAATAATGTTGTAAACAACTGAAACTCTTTTATTTGAGTTATAAAAATTAGTAAAAGTTGGGTTAATTTAAGCAAGCCAACCTTAACTCGTACTCGACTTGTTTACGAACCAAATTAATTTCGTGTCACAAGTTACTTAAAGAGTCTTAAATTAGACCCTTTGTAATATTTGTTAAATTTTTTTTACAATTAATGATGTGTAATATAACTTAACTTTAACTTAACACTCCATTTAAGCTTTTAATTTAACAACTTTTTTAATGTAACAAATTATCTTTCTTGGCAATTTTCGGAGTTGCATATATTTAAGTTGGAAAATATATTTTTATGCAAACAGTGAGAACTTCTCATTTTACTATAATTACTATGCTATGTAATATGAATGTACGTCATGACAGATCTAAGAGAAAAAGTTGAGGAGTGGCGTTGAATAAAAAAATTTTGTTTAAGGGTAGCAGATACATAAAATGAAGAAAAATATTACACAAAATACTTCACCAATAAAATAAAGTTGAGGCTAGTCAACTCATACTAAACCCGCCCCTCTATGAATGTGACAAGTAACATAACTTTTGATTTATTTATGATATCATTACAAAGTTTTTTACTTAAGATTATTTAAAGATCCTTTACATTTCAATTTTGTATTTGATTATTCGGTACTATTTTGATAATGCATTTTTTATAATTATACTTTATGTTTGGAAAAACTAATTTCATTGTATTCGAACAATAACAAAATAAGTCATTGCTAAATAAGGTTTTTCTTAAGAACAGGAAACTCGTATATCACTAATTTTACTCATAAATCTACACTGGCGTCTATAACGAGACTCAACCTTCAGCCATATGGGAAGGGACATCACTTTGTACCAACTGATACTAGTTTAGAAACCATTTGGTTGATGAGTGAAGTGAATTCCATAAATGCTTGATAAATAATAATAATATCATAGCATCCACAGTAGCATATTTTTTGAGATTGGTTTTTGGTAGTTTTCTATATTATTAGTTTTTGTGTATTGTGGGAGCCGTTTTTAATGTTCATTTTTCAAAAATGTTATTGGATAATAACTAGAAAAAAGAGTGATGTGTGTTTGTGGTGGGGCCAAGTGGGGGATGTTTTTATGATTTTTTTATTGGGTGGATTTTGAATGTTTTTAAAAGAAGAGTAAAATGTCATTTTCGTACTTATGGTTTGGCAAATAATTCGAATTTAGTTCAAAAAGTTTAATTTTTGCATATAGACCCTCCATGTTTCCAGTTCTTACCAATTACATCCAAATCACTAACCCCGTTAAATTTTATCGTTAAGTCAGGGGTAGACATGTCTTTTTGCTATTTCTTTTTATAATACTTATGTTAGTGAACTGCGGTTTTCGTCCTTGTTGTTTGTCTAAATCTGCAGTTTTAGTCAAATAGTTTTAAGTTTGCAATTTTTTCCCTATGGTTTCATTCCAATAGCATTTAAACCCGAATTTATTAACCTCGTTAAGTCTTGTCGTTAACCAATTTGCGTGCCCCTCATGTGACAATCAATTGTCGTTTTTCTCTCCAAATAAACATCAGTCCTAATTCGCAACCACTCACGCGAGGGGCTGGGGTGTATTTGGGGAAAAGGAAAAAAACTGCCCCTCACATGAAGGGCACACTGATGGGTTTAACAACCAAACTTAATGAGATTAGAGAATTCGAGTTTAATTGCAAGTGAAATGAAACCATAGAGAAGAAAATTGCAAACTTAAAACTATTGGACTAAAACCGCAGATTTGGACAAACCACAAGGACGAAAAACGAAGTTCACTGAAATAAGTATTATAATAAAGAAATAGTGAAAAGACATGTCTACCTTGACTTAACGATAAAATTTAACGGGGTTAGTGATTTGGATGTAATTGGCAAGAACTGGGAAACGTGGAGGGTCCATATGCAAAAAATAAACTTTTTGGACGAAATTCGCATTATTTGTCAAACCACAAGGATAAAAATGATACTTTACTCAACTAAACGAATGATGCTATTATTATTTGGCAAACTATGTATGTTTTTTTCGGTGTTTTTAGAATTTATTGTTGTGAATGCTATCATATTTAGACAGATTTCAAGTATGCATTTTACAGAGCATTCACAATGTCACATCACAATTATCAAATAATATGAGTGTGGTTTTTATAATATAGACTATGGAATGGTTATTGGTGTTGTAAGTGGATGAGAGAGAAAATGTTTGGATATTTTTAAATATTTAAAAAATTTCTATAGCATCTTATTAAAATTTATAATATTTTATTAAATTGATTGTAAGTGGAGGGGAGAGAAAATAAATAATGATATGGTATGAAAAAATATCATTTAATGACAAAAAAGAAAATGTTTAGTAATTTTTAGGGTGCTGCTAAACCTCCCCCCTATACCATTTAGACTAAATATACACCCCTAGAGTTATTAGATTAATTACTATTACCTCATAACATTATATATATACATATTAGTTCCTACAACATTTTTTTCACTTAATAATCTCCACTACATATATCACATTGAAAACTATCAAGCAAAACTATTAATTTATTTTTTTAGTATTAATTTTGTAAATATTTATAATATCTTTTCTTTAATTTTAATAGTATATACATTTATAATATCCTTATTTTACCTCTTTATCTTTTACAAAATAAACCCTAAACCTGAAACCTTAAACCCTAAACCCGAAAATCTAAACCCGAACCCAAACCCGAACCCTAAACCCTAAACCCTAAACCCGAACCCCAAACCCTAAACCCTAAACCCAAAATCATAAAAAAAACACGACTTGTAAAAAAAAATGAAATCCTTAATTTTGTGCTAATTTGGTAATTATATAATTTTAAGGGGTAATATGAAAGTTGGTTTTTCCAAAGGGGGGTATGACAAGCAACTAGGGGGTATGTTTAGCCTGACCCTAATTATTAGTGTAATTATAGGTTTGAAGATAGGAGAATGAATGAAGTAATTACTAATTAGATTACATATGTTCTGAATAATTAATATGATTAGTAGTTGTAACAAACTAATTAATGGTTGTAGCAAACTAACTGAGATTCTAATTTTTTTGTATAAGCCGACTTTTCTTGTATTTAGACTATCGCATTCTTTAAATTTGGAGAGTCTCGTTGTCCCACTTTAGCCAGATTATGTTGTCTTAACCAGGCTCACACTGGCTTTTAGAGATTCTAATTAATATTTTTCATTAATTTTTATTATATTTATTTTATAATATTCTTTTATAATTTTTTTTTCTTGCCTCATGATATATATTATGTAAATCAAATACTTGATAATGCAAGATAAACTTCCAATTTAGTAATAAAAGATTTTACATGATTAACAAAGTCGATTTAATGATAAATCTAATATAGATTTGTATACGTGATATGGTTATGATTAATTGATGAATATGCATTGTATGTTCTTGCCCAAATTTTACTTAGGGAAATAAATCGAGAGAACAAAATATGAAACACAGATAGATAGATTATTCAAGTTAGCATAGACAAATCTAAATGCATGTTTTACAAAAAATACTCACCTTTATGAATGCAATGGATTCTTTGTGACTTTGTTAAATTACCTTCAAAACACACAACAAAGAATTTGATTGTCAAACGATAACTTGGTATCACGATCCCCAGAGGAACAAAGTTAGAACTCCGAATGAGGATGATGGTTTTTTATAACATAACGACATGCATACTAGCGTGACTTTGATGAAACAGTTAAAGCTAATTAATCGGTGACATTAATTTAACATCTACCAGAAAGGTGCCACGTTTCAAACTTAAATATGTACCTCTGCCACGTTGATGTCGTATGAGAGAATGGGAGCGTAATTTTAAAAAAAAAACAATAATGTTTTCTACCAGTATACTGTGATGACAGTATGCTCATAAGAGTGTTATTAAAATGATAATGACAACCTATATGTAAGGTTCTGGTCCCGGTGCCTTACATTGGACGTTGGATTTACTCATAAACACAGTTCTAAATATGTTAATTAAAACTTTTCGCGAAAATATTTAAGTCAACCATTTCTTACAAACCATGAAATACTTGTCTCAAAACATCACAAGTTGTCTCAACATAAAATAAAAAAAAATGAAACATCATGCCTTCCTTCCTTAGATACCAGTCATTCAATCTATGTCATGTGTCATCCTCATGCTAGCTCTTTTAACATGCGTGCATACTAAAAGTCAGCTACGCTGAGTGGGTTCTAGTTAATCAGGCAACATACAATACATTCATATACTGCATACTTAGCCTACTTTACTTTCTTTCGTACATACATAAGTACATACCTTCATTCTTACTTTCAGACTTTCGTTCTTTCATACGTTCACTTTATCTTACTTTACATACATATGTACACGTTTTAAAGAGCCTTTCGCCCTCTAACCTCACATATATTATTAGGTTATGCCACCCTTAAAGAGCCTTACGCCCTAAAATCTCACGTATATTATTAGGGTCTACCACTCTCCTTTCATAGATATTATTAAGGCCTGCCACCCTCCTTTCACATATATTATTAGGGTCTGCCACCCTCATTTCATAGATATTATTAATGCCTGCCACCCTCCTTTCACATATATTATTAGGGTCTGCCACCCTTTTACCGTCAATTCATACATACCTTTCTTTTCTTTTATATTTATATACTTTCATACATACTCTTAATCTTTTCTATATGATACATACACCATTCATAAACATTCATATATCATACATACATTATTCATAAACAATAATCGAATGAAACTCTAATCGAATGAAATTCTAATCGAATGTAACTCTAAGCGAATGAAACTCTAATCGAATGGAACTCTAATCGAATGGAACTCTAATAAAATGGAATTCTAATCGAATGATGTTGGTGCATGATGTCAGTAGTTCAGTGTCGAGTGTCTGTAATCGTGTTAGTTAGATTTGAGTTTTGTATGTAAGCGAAGTTGTTAACAAGTTCGCTTATATGGGCGAACTTGTTAGACAAGCGAAGTTAGGGACAACTTCGCCTGAACATACCAGGCGAAGTTGTCGTGTCTATATAAGCCATTTTGTATACGGCTTATTCATTAAGTTAATTAATCAGAGTTTATTCATGTATTCGAGTCAGAGAGTTTTGTATTCAGTGATCATAGTATCACGTGTTTACGGTTGGAATACAACGTGTGTTTGGTTATCGTATCGTATGTTAGCTCGTATTGTTTTCTATACTCGTAACGTCTTACGTAGGGATTCCGCACCTACGTAGAACGCGATATCTCGTGTAGATCCGGCTGGGAACCTACAATTGGTATCAGAGCGTTTGCTCGATTGTGTGGTTCGGGATTATCACGCGGGTATAGAAATCGTTCCGTTCGACTATTCGTGGGACGAGTTTTCTGAGTTTTTGTGCTATACTCACCTCCTACAATCATAAACAACCCATAACACCTTCACAAACCTAGAAAAACCCAGAAATCTAATCTGCAGAAAGTTCGTGTTCATCAGGCGAAGTTGCCGTCACTGTTAGTAGGGTTTCGGTGAAGATATAAGGTTAAGCGAAGTTATCCACAACTTCGCCTACCTCTTCAAGTTCGCTTACCTCAAGCGAAGTTACCCACAACTTCGCCTACCTCCCAAGTTCGCTCAACTTAAGCAAAGTTATTCTCAAGTTCGCCAATCTGGCGAATTTAAGAAAGTGAGCGAAGTTACAAATTCACGCGAAGTTAAGTTTTAAGCGAAGTTATCCACAACTTCGCCTACAGTGCTGTTTGAAAATAAAATTTTTTATTTTCGGATTTCTTTGAGTTTTGAAAAAGATGTCTTCGATAAACATTACTGAACTGGTAAAGATGGAAGTATAAGCGGGTTCGGCTACAAAGGCACCTAAGATGCTTAAGAAAACTGATTATGTAGCGTGGAAAGATCGTTTTGAACAATATGTCAAGTATCAAGATGCCAAAATGTGGGTGTGCTTACAAGATGGTTACATTCCACCTACTGCTGAGTATGAGGGTCGTGATCAGATCAAGAAATACAAAGAGATGGAAGAAGAGGAGAAGAAAATGTATGAGGCAGAAAGCAAAGCTCATGCAACAATTACAATGGCTCTTCCACAAGAGATACTTCACACCTTCCGAAAGTATAAAACTGCTAGAGAGCTTTGGGAAGCACTTGAGAACCGGTTTGAGGGCAATGTGGGAATTCGTGCCTCGAAAATTAAACTTCTAAAAACCAATTCTCGGTCTTCAAGTATCTGAAGAATGAATCACTTGATGATATCATCACTAGATATTATCATCTGATGACTGAACTCAGCAACTATTCAATTGCTTACAAAGAAGATGAGATTGTTGAAAAGTTTCTTGATGCTCTCCCACCGAAATGGGAGATGTATACTATGTTGATGAGAGAAGACAAAGACTTTGCTGACTTTGACCTGGAGACAGCAGTTAACAAGCTAAGAACGTTTGAACTGAACATGGTACGAAAGGAGACACCTACCGATCAGGTTTAAGATCCGGGTATGTATGGTGCAAAGGTTAACTCAGGATCAAGTTCGAAAACTGAATCATCTGCTTATTACTCTAAGGGAGAGTCAGGCGCTAACTCAACACACGAAGGACATGTATCTCTCAACATGAACGGTGATGTGTGCTTTGTAGCTGGAGGATCAAATGCTTCTCAACCTCAAGCGACCAAGAGTAGTTTTTCCCCAAGTATGTCAAACATCAACTACTCGAAGATGCCCATGAGTGTTAAATCTGCTGAACAGCAGTTTGCTCTCTATGCATCTTTTATTGCTTCGTATGAGAACTACATTCAGGGTAAGATTGTTGATCCTGCAATTTTGGATGAAGACTATGATCAGATCGTTGCTGATGATCTGGAGGAGTGGATCTGCAGTGGTAGATGGCTATGATTTTCAGAAGGGTGAAGAGGTTCATGAAGAAGACTGGCAGGAAGTTTGTCGGAGAGAGGCCAGGGTTTGATAAGTCGAAGGTACGCTGTTACAACTGTCAGCAGAATGGCCACTTTGCAAAAGAGTGCAAAAATGAACGTGTAGAACGCAGTCAAAACAGATCTACACAGCAGAGTGGTAGTGGTAATGACTATAGAGCCATGATTTCCAGACAGAACGAGGAGTACAACTGGAATCTGCATGTTGAAGAAGTATTTGAACAGGCCAATTTGGCAAACATCGAAACTGCAGATAGTGAGAAGAAGGGAACTGGTGAAAATGAAGCTTACATGGCAGATGTGGCAGACCAACTCTCCGAGGTAAGTACCGAACTCCCTTGTACTAAGTGTGAACATCTGTCTGAACAACTGACAACTATAACTGATCAGTTTGTTAGTTTGGATGCGCAATTTAAAACTTTAAAAGAAGATCATCATTTCACTAAAGTTAGAGAAAATAGTTACAAAGTAAAAAATTAAAGCTAGTGAGAAAGATATTAAAAGTCTTAAAGCAAAGCTTGCTGAAAAAATTCAAGTGATTGATTTTAGCTATGAGGTTCTAGAAGAGAAAATCAAACTTATAGCTGAAAGGGAAAAACATATAGCTGATCACCAGGTAAAAGTGGTGGAACTTAACAGGAAACTTGAGCAATTCAGAAATTCCTCCGCTATACTTGATCACTTCGTTAGTGTTCAAGGTTCCCCAAAAAGGGGAGGAATTGGTTATCATGAAGTTCCACCATCTTTCAATCATAATTACACTTATGACCCTAGTAATCAGAAATCTGTTGATGTTGACTATGGTCAGACAGTTCCAGTTCAAGTTACTACTAAAGAACCAGAAGTTAGTAAGCCTGTTGCAAGTGTTAACATTTCTGCTCTGAGTCCTATCTCATCTAACTCAGACAAGTCTTCTGAGTTGAGTGAGACAAAACAAGAGGAAGTGTTACCAAAAAGTGGAGAGAAAAAGAAAACACCTGAAAAGAAGTCTCCACTAAACCCGTATGTCCCGCCATATGTGAGACAAACGGGCAGTAATACAGCCTCAACATCTAAGACAACTTTTGATAAGAAAGTTGGACACAGGAGTTGTTTTAGATGTAATCAATTAGGACACCTTGTTGCTGATTGCCCTCTGAAGCAGAAATTCAGAGGTGTGAGAACTTCAAAATCTGAGAAAAGAACTAACGCTAATCAATATAATGGTAAAAATGAGAACCCATCAAATTTCAGAAAATGGACTAATTCAGGTTTTCAAAGAAATAGATCTCAGTTTTTCACTGCTAACAACCAAACCTTAAGTAATAATTCTTTTAATTCACGAAGGTTTGGATGGCCTCATAGTCAATCCACAAGAATGTATCCTGTTAGGACTCACAGAAATTATTATGATACTAACTTTGGACAGCCAAGGTACGGAATGTATCGACCCAAGACCAATCGGTCTTGGGTCCCCAGATTTTAATCATCTGTTTTAATCGTGCAGGAACAGTTGAACAGGGCTGCCAACAATCAATGGGTTGTGGATAGCGGCTGTTCCCGGCACATGACGGGTAACAAGAATTTGTTACACGACTTGAAACCTGTTCAAGGAGGAAGAGTGAGTTTCGCAGGAGAGAGCGGTGGAAGGATTACAGGAATAGGGACGGTGTCGAATGGAAAGATGACTTTGGAGAAAGTAAACTTTGTTGAAGAACTGAAGCACAATCTGCCGAGTGTTTCGCAGATTTGTGACAAAGACTACACCGTACATTTTACAAAGAATGAAGCGATTGTGTTGTATCCTGGTTTTAAGATACCAGAGGATTGGATTGTTATGAAGGCTCCAAAAGTGAAGAATACGTATATCATGGATATGAGATCGACTGAGATGGCCACAGAAGAATCGTGTCTTCTGTCAAAAGCAACTGAATCGGAGTCCGAGTTGTGGCATAGGAGAATGGGGCACATTCATCTTCGGAAAATGAACTACCTTGTCAAAAATGGGCTTGTGCTGGGTGTTCCCTTGAAGAATTTCAACTTTGAAGACAAATGTTTATCATGCAAAAAGGGAAAGCAACACAAGAAATCCCATCACACCAAGAAGGTCAATTCAATTGTCAGTACCCTAGAATTACTTCACATGGATCTCTTCGGTCCCGTGAATGTAAGAAGTCTAGGAGGAACATCGTATTGCTTGGTGATCACTGATGATTTCTCTCGATATTCCTGGGTATATTTCCTGAAGTCAAAGGATGAAACAGTGCAGATGGTAAAGAATTTGATTACCAAGGTTGAGAATATCATGGGGAAACGGGTTAAATTCATCAGGAGTGACAATGGAACTGAGTTCAAGAACTATGAGATGGAGATCTTCTGCTTACAGAAGGGGATAGAACACCAATACAGCGCACCGTATACACCGCAACAAAATGGAGTGGCTGAGAGGAAGAACAGAACCTTAATTGAAGGAGCCAGAACCATGCTGGCTGATTCGAAACTTCCCGTGGTGTTCTGGCTGAAGCTGTTGCAACAGCCTGTTATATCCTTAATAGAGTGTTTACTGTTAAAAGATTAAATAAAACCTGTTATGAACTTATGCATGGGAGAAAGCCCAACTTGAGTGGTCTTGAACCATTCGGGTCCCCATGTTCGATATTAAAGACCAATTCTAAATTTGGTGAAGTAGCCGACGAAGGAATCTTAGTCGGATACGTTGTTGGGACTCCCAACAGACGGGTCTTTAATACATCGAACAGCAAGGTTGAGGTGGTGTGTAACACTGATATCACAAGTTACAAATCACCAAAACCAAGCTCGGGACCCGCTGGGGTTTTCGACTATGATAGACTTTTTAAATCTTTTAACATACCTTATCTGGATTTTGCAGAAGTTAAGGAAAGAATTGCTACGAAGATGATATGCGATGAGGAAGACACTTTGGTGCAACGACCACGGTATGATGAATGTCAGCCTTCCTCGTCAAATGCTGTCAATACCCCTGCTGCCTCTACTGAAGAGGAATTCATCAATCCGTTTCACTCTCAACATCAATCACCCATTGATGAGCTATCTTCGAACTTGGAAGATAATCTAAATGTCAGTTCAGTTCCGACTACGAGAATTCACAAAGATCATCCTTTGGAAAACGTGATAGGTGATCTGTCCTCCTGTGTACAAACAAGAAAAGGCTTGAATGAGCACACCTGTGTTCACACAAGCATTAAAGAATCAGGCATAATCAACGAGTGCTTGTACACCTGCTTTATCAGCCAGATTGAACCAAAGAACTATCAAATGGCTCTTAAGGACAGCTCGTGGGTCGAAGCCATGCAAGAAGAGTTTGCTCAGTTTAAGAAAATGGAAGTATGGAACTTGGTTGCAAAACCAAGAAATGTGCATGTGATTGGCACGAAATGGGTCTTCAAATGTAAGAGAGATGAGAAAGGGATTGTTATCAGGAACAAGGCGAGGCTGGTTGTTAAAGGCTTTAATCAACAAGAGGGGATTGATTACAATGAAGTGTTTGCTCCTGTGGCAAGATTGGAAGCCATTCGGCTGTTTTTAGCATTTGCTGCTCATAAGGAGATGAAGGTTTTTCAGTTGGATGTGAAGAGTGCGTTCCTAAACGGTAAAGTCGACGAGGTTGTGTATGTTGAGCAACCTCCGGGTTTTCCTGACCATGACTTTCCCGATCACGTGTATAAGCTAAGTAAAGCGCTGTATGGACTACATCAGGCACCTCGTGTCTGGTATTCAACCTTATCAGATTACTTGCTTGAGAATGAGTTTGAAAGAGGTAAAATTGATAGCACATTGTTCTTCAAGAGAAAGGGTAGCGACTTTCTGCTGGTGCAAGTCTACGTGGACGACATTATCTTTGCTGCATCAAAGGTCGCCATGTGTCAGGAGTTTGAGGCCGTAATGAAGAAGAGATTTGAAATGAGTGCTATGGGTGAACTAACCTTCTTTTTAGGATTGCAGGTTGATCAGAGGAAAGATGAGATGTTCATTCATCAGACGAAGTATGTCCATGATGTTCTCAAACGCTTCAAGATGGAGGACAGCACTCCATATGATACTCCAGTCTGCGTCAATCACAAATTGGGTGCTGATTCAGACAACGATGCAGATGTGGACCCAACCCAATATCGGGCAATTATAGGTTCTTTAATGTACTTAACTGCTTCTAGGCCTGATATAATGTTTGCTGTTTGTCTTTGTGCACGCTTTCAGGCAAACCCAAAAGAATCTTATTTGAAGGGTGCTAAGAGGATACTGCGGTATCTCAAAGGCAAGCCAAAGCTGGGGTTGTGGTACTCGAGAGGAGGAGACTTGGAGCTAGTCGCTTACACAGATTCTGATTATGGAGGGTGCAATCAGAGTCGGAAGGCTACAACTGGTGGATGTCAGTTTCTTAGTGGCAGACTAGTGTCGTGGCAATGCAAGAAGCAGACCTCAGTCGCAATTTCAACCTGTGAAGCAGAATACATGGCAGCATCCAACTGCTGCTCCCAGGTTCTTTGGATTCAACAACAGTTGCGCGATTATGGTCTGAATTTCTCACTTACTCCTATTTGCATTGATAACACTGCTGCTAACTCAGTAACTAACAATCCCGTGAAGCACAGTAAAACTAAACATATTGAATACGTCATCATTTTATACGGGATTGTGCTGAGAAGAAACTGATTGAGCTCGAAAAGGTTGACACGTTAGATAATTTCGCTGACTTGTTCACGAAAGCGTTTGACAAAACTAGATTTCAAAACCTTGTTGAGCTGAATGGGATGATCAATCCCGAGTAATCATGCTTTGTGTTTGTGTTATAAAAAAAAACAAAAAAACGTCACTATTGCTTAGAATTATGTCGGTTGCCTCAGCTTGAAGGACATGTCTTCGGATATGTTTGGTCCTCATTTCTACTTGTAGAATATGAGGATAGCCATTAACCAGATGACTGAAAGTGACCGGGGCGGTTTATGATGTGTTATTATTCTTTCGCTGAAAATTAGTCGATCATACTTAGTTAGAAGGACACATACTAGTATGTGGTCGGTCCAGCTGATCCATTGGATCTTTGGGATAACCGTTTACCTGAAGACTTTGATTTGGTCGGGGCGATAGAAGTTAAATTTTTTCTTTTCGGGAGATGAAATTATTTTTCAAGTCTACTACTTCGTAAGAAGTTACTTTACTATGATTAACAGAAAATTGATCCAACCTTGGAAAGTGATAGATATACTGATTCTGTGTGCTTAACTAGTGAAGCTATTAGGCCTAAAAGACTTTAGAACAGTCATTGTATGTCATGGTAGCCTTTTATGGTGCGTAAAAGTAGAAGTGATACTAACTAAATCTACTCGATTTTATGTGGAAACTCCTTAAGAGTTGTGCATGTCTTCATACATATCTTTCCGAATGATAGGCAGAAAAGCGTTTACCCAGTCATACACGAGCCCATGAGTGTTCTGATTCCCGTGAAGATAGCGTGTCAAGACGCTGCAGTGATCCAGATTCGGGACTTGCAGTTATTTTCTACTTGAAGTTGTGTATATACATGTTTAAAAAAAAAAAAAAATTTCTAGAGTTCATAATGTTAATGATTGTCAATAAAGACACAAGAAGGTGAACGGGAAGCAGAGTCTAAGATCGAAGAGTAATTACTACTTAATCAGAAACTACGGGTCGAGGTCAATTCGGGGTGACTTGGGGAAAGCTAAATACGCCTTGAGAATAGATAGGAGGCATCATAATCTCTGAGTTGTTGCCCACTTAAGTTTTGAGCTTAATTGAACCTAACTCGTATCACAGAAACGATGAAAACCATTTTAAGTAGATTACCTGCTTACAACCTGTTTCTTTATGTCATAATACAGCTGAACACGGATCTGTGTGACAGTCACGTAATTAGTATGATTCCTGTTCGGATCTTCTCTAAAACATGGTAGTCCCTGTCGAGACTGAAATTTGATCCCGTGTACTTTAATTTTTCAAATTTTCGTTACTTAGTTAGTTGTATGATTTTATACGTGGTTACTTGGTCTTGATCGTATCATTTAACGCTTTAAAGGATGTTTTTAAAACTTTATTGAAAATTGTTAAAAGTATAAGGGTTTGTTTTGTAAATACAGGCGAACTTGTTTATAACTTCGCCTGGAATAGGCGAAGTTATCGATAACTTAGCCTGTACTAACTTTGACCCTATATAAAGAAGTTTATAGGTCAAATAGTTTCATTTTTCAATCCAGCGAACTTATTCTCTCCGTAACCCTAAGCGAAGTTCTCAATCGAATCTTCTGTGTTCTTTTTTTCTCGGTTCAAAGTCGATTAAAGGTGTGTAGGGTTTATAGTATCGTATAATCAATGTTTTTGAGGTTGATCATCGGTCGTTTCGACTCGATTCTTGACCTCGTCTTTCGAAACCTTAAACACCCGATTTCAAACTTGTTTTTACGTGATAGTAAACTACTTGAACGTCTAAAACTTCATAAAATCATGTATTTCGGAGTCCTCGATCTCCGAAATCATCATCTACACGTCGTTCGTAAATCCTAACTGTTGCCGATTCGAATTCGGCGAAGTTACAGTTTAGGCGAAGTTATCCGTAACTTCGCCTGAGGTTTAACTTCGCCTGATTATTAATTTTTAAAACAGTTTATGAGGCGATGTTGTGATTAGGCGAAGTTATCAGTAACTTCGCCTGGACCATTTTACTTAACTATTATCAGACGAAGTTCAAGTTGAAGCGAAGTTGTTTCCCAACTTCGCCTCACCTTTAACTTCGCCTATACAGAATTGATCACAACTTCGCTCATGGTAACAGGCGAACTTGTGATTCGCTTTGATGTTTATCTAACTTAACCTGTTTGTTGCAGATATGGCTGCTGTTGCTGGAGCAGGTGGTGCAGGCGGTGATGACGGAGGTGATCACCAGAGACAGTTCTTCCCGGGTCATAACATGTACATTACATTAGACCCGGAGGCGAGCGGAGTTGATGATTTCCGCGAAATCATCACATTTCTTTTACGCTCGAGGATATTCCACGCGATTACAACAACTCTGCCAATATCCTTGCCCAATATTGAGGATTTTTGGCAGACCGTGGAATACGATTGTAGGGTCGAGCCCTACAATGTTGTGTCACCGGAGGAGAACGTGGACCTTGATGCAGAATTTGGTGGTCAAGGCTTATTTGATATGGATCGGGTGGATCCAGAGGAAAACGTACAGGTCCCGGTTGAACGTGCTTCGACTGTGAATGTTACTAGGACAGCTGCTACGGTGGCTGGTTCTGATTCTGATGATGAAGTGGCAGAGGCGAGAAGGATTATGGTAACTCGAGAAAGACTACATGGGAAGAGAAAGAGAACTGTTGATGACAGCGAGTCAGATTATGAGGAAGAGGTACAACAGTTGATCCGGAGGTCAAGAAGGGAACGGATAGGTGCAGAATCAGGAGCCGGTGAGAGCTCTAGGGTGGTACGTTTCACTCCACCAGCACTATCCGGTATGACAATGGTTCCCTCATCACTACAGGTTACAGGGCCAAGCGCTACGGTTGTTCCCGTGGTGGCTACCTCATCTACATTTGGCATCCCACCCACTACTTTCCAACTTTCGACTCCTGAGATTGTTTCATTGCCGCCTCCGACTGTTACTCCATCGGAGGTCGTGGCACAATTTATAGAGTCGACTGTTGTGGCCACTGCAGGGCTATCGGTGACGATACCACCTGCGGTTACGTCTATTTCTACTTCTGAGGTCCCGGTGACATCGGAAATCCCTCCTCAGTACACTCAAGATATATCACATATGAGGTTCGATTTCGATGCAACCATATCAGACTCTGAACGAATAGCAGCACTGGAACGGGTCGTGGCAGAGCAGTCAAGGATTAATCTTATCCAGACCCAGGCTATTCAACGCCTAGTTGCAGAGAATCAGATGCAGTCGTCCCTGCTGGTACAACATGGCAAAATCATAGATGCTTTCAAGGAGTTCTTGGCATCTCAGGGGGAGACGAACTGTAAAGGCGATGAGTTGAGGACCAAGAGACGAAATGATAGAGACGATGATCCCAATGCATCGAAAGATGCAGGTGGTGAGTTGCCAAGAACTGATCAAGCTCTTGGAACTTCCACAACTCAGGGGGAGTCGACAACTGCAGCTGGTGGTGATGATGTGGTGGTGGTGGATGTAGAGGAGATGGATGACGTTTTGGTTGGTGATGATGATGTACTACCGAGTGATGTGATAGAGAAGATTGGTGAAGAGATTGTGATTGATAATGAGATAGAAGAGGGAGAGATAGTTGAGGAAAATATTGAGCATGACATTCCAGATGTTGAGAAAGCAGATATGAGTAAAGAGATGGCAAGTGATGAGTCTGAATGGGAAGAGCAGCCTAGATGGAAGGAAGGCTATGCTCAGTGGTTCGTCAAAACGAAGAAACCAGCGGTTCCTACAATGTTTAAGAAGAGTTACAACATTAAAGGCTATGCTGAAGCGAAGAAAGGAATTATTTGCTGGATATATGATGAGCAGTTGAGGCTCTTCGTGATTAAAAGGTATGACGGTGTTCAGTACTTTAGAAGGATGTTAAGATCGTTGAATACACTGCCAGAATGTGAAGTGAAAGACTTAGCCAGATTGGGATTGATAAACAGAAGTGACGATAATATGGCTAGAGTCATTGGGAAGATTGTGTGGAAAGAGAGTATAAAAGAGAAGAAATTTGAGCTGTTGAAGCCACAAAAGGGAAAACTTGTTGAAGACAAGGATAGAGGTTTGAAAGCAGACGGAAAGGCTTGGATGATTATGAAGTATAAACCGATCCGGTGTTTGAAAGAAGTACCGATGAAGCTAATGCCCAAGGATGTACTTAAAGACCTGAAGTGGTGGTTTGTAGATTGTGAGACAGCTGAGGCAGTGATGGAAAACGAAGATGAACAAGAACTGCTTAGAGTGTACGATCCGATGCACTTGGTAAACTTATCGCAAGCTGATTTGCAGGTGTTGAATGACAAGAAGATATTTTATATTCCTGCTTGGAAAGACGAAGCGAGGAAATATCAAAGAGTTGTCTCGGTTTGTGTTCGAGAAGGAGTGCATGCTTGAAGATAGAAGATTACAAGACACGTGTTTGAAGCTAAAGAGATGAAGCTACTGCCAAGGGGGAGTCTGTTGGTGCATGATGTCAGTAGTTCAGTGTCGAGTGTCTGTAATCGTGTTAGTTAGATTTGAGTTTTGTATGTAAGCGAAGTTGCTAACAAGTTCGCTTATATGGGCGAACTTGTTAGACAAGCGAAGTTAGGGACAACTTCGCCTGAACATACCAGGCGAAGTTGTCGTGTCTATATAAGCCATTTTGTATACGGCTTATTCATTAAGTTAATTAATCAGAGTTTATTCGTGTATTCGAGTCAGAGAGTTTTGTATTCACTGATCATAGTATCACGTGTTTACGGTTGGAATACAACGTGTGTTTGGTTATCGTATCGTGTGTTAGCTCGTATTGTTTTCTATACTCGTAACGTCTTACGTAGGGATTCTGCACCTACGTAGAATGCGATATCTCGTGTAGATCCGGCTGGGAACCTACAATGACCATTCGATTCGATTACTCTGTCCATTCGATTCGATTACTTTTCAATTTGATTTGATTTGATTACTTTTCAATTCGATTTGATTACTTTACTTTTGAATCAAGTTTCTTAAGGGCTCGATTCACATATGGTTTCCATTCTCATCACTTTCCAGCCTTTCCCTTCAACTCGTTTTGTCCGTCTTCCATAAGAAACGAGCCTTTGTCTGTAACGACATTGTTTTCTTGCACTAACCCGGTCCAAACGTTACTCGTTTGTCCCGTTTCATTCAAAACATTCGCTTACGTTCAAGTTTATATTTTTCTTGTATAAAAATGCTCGATTTTCCTTAGTACCAAATCTTAGGGCAAATCGACCTCAAAAAGTTAACCTTTACATCTAAAACATAGATTTTTGGTTCACTTCTAGCTACGGTTAAACTCAACACGTGATTATGGACGTTTTTCTTGCTTTTATGATAAAGATCTACCACAAACCCTTCTTAGTTCGGATTCAAATTTGATCTTGTAGGGCTAATATTCTATATTAGTATTAGGATTGTGTATGTCTTTATATTTGCTAAAATTCGGTGTATTACGTACCTCATTACCTTTATTTTGTATGAACGAAATGTAAAAGTTGGAGAGATGGGGACCCTATATAAAGGGTCACTCAACCCTTTTCTTCACAACCAACCAACTCTACACACTTCCAAGGAATTAAAGAGAACTTTCTCTCTCACCCACTTCACCCAAACACTATCTTTTCTTTCTTTTGTGTTTAAAAACTAAGATTTGAGATCCTGGTATTGTTAGTGATTTCCGCTAACTAACAACACAGATTGATCCGAGTAAGGTTGTTAGATCCATCCAAAGAGGACCTACAAGTGGTATAAGAGCTTTCGGCTCAACTTTTGTGGTTTTCAGATCAAACTTTTCGGGTTTTGATCTTAGGTTTTGTTAGATTTGAGGTTGTTCTTCTTGTTACCCACTACTTTTGGAATGCTTTATATACCAAAGATACCCGAAAATCGTCAAATCTAAGTTTTTTGTGTTTTTGGTTTTCGTGTCCGGGTCAGATCTAGTATAAAAACTCAGATCTAGACTAATCTATTGGTTTTTAGACTAAAGTCCTTTAGACTTTATTGATATTTGGGTTATTATCTTTTCAAAAAAAAATTATAATCCAGCCGGTCTGACCAGCCGAGCTGGTCAACCAGTCGAGCCGGTCAGACCAGCTGAGCCGGTCCGACCAGCTGAGCCGCCCATCTAATCGAGCCGTGAACCTTCTAACTAAGCCGACAACAAGCCGCGTTGACCTTGACAAACAAGTTATAATCGAATGCTTTTAATAGAGTTTGACCATTGACTTTGACTTTTGGACTTTGACCCAAATATATAAATATATATATATATATAATCGAATGCAAAATTAATCAAGTTCGGCCGTTGACTTTGAATTTTTGACTTTGACTAAAAAAATGTATTGCAATTCTAAGCTTGAAGGAAGTCTTAATATGAGGGTAGGCTAAAAGGACATGTTAAAATAAGAATTTAAAATGTTTAAACATATCAAAGGAGAATCAGTTGCATCTCTTATCAACAGATTTGAGTCACTCGTTACTAAATTGAGAAGTGCCGGTATCACAAATAAGTTGTCTGAGATCAACATGAAGTTTTTGAATTCACTACCTTACACATGGAACATCGGTGTGATTACCATCAAGAGAACGACAAACCTGGATACCTAAACACTCTTAGAGTTGAATTCTACTGTCAAACCCCGACCAAAGGCGGCGGAACATGTCGGGGTGCAACGGATTGCTTAAGAACACTATGACATAATTAAATTGACAATATTTACTCAACTCGTTTATTTTATTAAATAATCACAGATACAACTTGTTCAATATAAAATACAAACAATTACATCAACACTAAATTCATTAAAGTATCCTAAAGGTATAATCTAAGTGATGAGTCTTCAATCTTCACAAGCAACCTAAAAGTAAACCTATAGCATGCATGAAAATAGATTTGATCAACACGAATGTTGATGAGCAATAGACTAGTTTTTGATATATGTATATAATGAGGCAAAAATAACAATTCACATGTGTAAATATAATAATGCAACAACCATTGTAAATGTAAAGTAAATAACTCTGGATCCTTTCTAATTGGTAACAATCAACATACTCGGATAATGAGGCCCTATTCTACTAGCACATAATCAATTTGAGGCACAACAACAACATTAAAATAAACACTCGTGCACATAATCAATTTGAGGCATAAACAAAGATCGAACAAATATTCGTATAAACACATAATGTTGAATTGTGGATTTAATAATGAGGTTATAAACCAAGTGTTGGGCCTACACTTAATGGTTTGTACTTAGTTGGGATTAGTTTTGGGCTTTCTATTATGGATCTCGGTGGGCTTTGGGCTATTGTTAGGCTAGGTTGATTGGTTACTCTATATATAGATCTCAATTTTGCATAGGGTTTAGGTTGTTGATTTTAAAGTTTTGGCCGTCTAGTCTTGGTAGATGAGTATTGTAAGCAAGTGCTTAAGCACCAGACGTTAATAAGAATGTGTGTTTCGAAGCTTTCTTGGTGTTCTTCGTGTTATTGGTAATCGTTCTTGAATCATCTTGTGTTGGATTTCCGCACCATCACCAAGATTAGTAGATATCATATTGAAAGATCCTCCACAGGACTTACAATTGGTATCAGAGCCTTAGATCTATTCAGGCTCGTTATTGTGATATCAACGGATTCAAGAGATAAAAGTTTGGTGGTTTTGTTACTTTCCGGCGAGCTCTTGATCAGAGAAGAAGAAAGGATTAATTTTGGTAGAGATTTGGTCATTTTGAAAACAAAATTTGAATCCCCTAATTTACAGGATTCAATTGGTTGAAAATCTTTATCAATCAATACAGATGTTGGTCCAAATTAGTAGTTCTCGGCCATTGATCAAGATTTTGCAGCTTAAAATAGTGTATTCGGCCAAGTTTGCCTGTTTTCGGCTTAAGATCATCGTTTTTGTCCAAAGATTAGTGTTCTTGGTCAACTGTTTCAGTTCTTGGTCAGATCTCGTGGTTCTCGGTCAACTTTCTCTAGTTCTCGGTCAACTATATTGGTTCTCGGTCAAACCTAGTTCTCGGTCAATGGTGAGCAGTGAACATTTTTGGGCCTGATCAACTTGATTTGGGCTTTGTGTACTGAAATTTAGAGTTTCTCTGGAATAATATTACCTTCGGACTAATTGAGCTAAATGGAACAATTAACTAACATTAATATGTCATCCAATGCCTCACTCCATCAAGAACTGAACTCCATAATGGGGACCACCACTAGTGTGCCCCGTCTTCTGTCTCATGAGGGGTTTAGCGAATGGAAGTTTTGATTCGAGAAGTATGTTAAGATGAAAGATTTCAAAATTTGGAGAAGTATTATTAGGGGACCTCAAAGAATTACTTATCAACATGAGAACAGAACTGAAGTTATTGTGAAGCCTATTGCTTTGTATGATGATGATGATTTTGCTAAAGTTGAGGAGGATGAAAAGGCACTCTCAACTTTAACTATGGCACTCTCACCTGAGATTGCCCTGGGTTTTAGAGAACTACAGTCTGCTAAGGAGTTGTGGGAGGCATTGATCGAGGTGTATGAGGGAAACGAAGACATGTAGAGAAGTCGCTAAGACCTGCTGCGTCAAAAAATCAATATGTTTAATCATGTTCTCGGAGAGTCGTTGGAGACTCAGCTTCAAAGATTCATTGCCCTGGTGAATGAGATGAGATATGCAAGCATCTATCTAGCAACTTCTGAAATAAACAACAAGTTGATGAATTCATTGCCTAAAAGCTGGGATATGAATGTTGCTGTTATCAAGAAGACAAAAGATCTCAATAGAATGTCTATCTCTGAGATGATGGATACTATCAAGGCATGTGACATGGATGATAAGAAACGTGCAATAAATCATGCAAACTCTTACAGTGCAGCTGGGTACAACGTTGCTTCCAACAAAGCCCTTATCTCACAAGACAGTTTCTCAATATTCAAGACCACTCAGCAACTTCCACCTTAAGGAAATTTCCAAATGTTTAAATCCACTCAGGGCCAATCATCTTCCACTCCACCCCAACCAGCTCCAGTATTCTTCACTAAGTCTACTCAATCTCCAGTTGATAATAGTAAACCTTGATTATCTGGCGTTGCTTCTGGTCAGAACTCCAGTCAGAATCCCTCCATTCCGAAAGAAACTCAAGAGAACATAGCTCTAATGGCGGGATTCGTGAATTGCTATAATGCATTCCTAACTGGAGATTTGGTTCAACCTGTAGTTGCTGCTGAGCTCGATCAGATCCATCCTGATGATGTTGAAGAAATGGATATCTCTTGGCAAATCGCCATGGCAGTATTTCGGGCTAAGAAATTCACCAAGAGAACGGGAAGAAATATTTGAAACATTCCAAATAATCAGAAGGTGGGTTTCAACAAGGACATTCTGAGATGCTACAATTGTCATGAGCCAAGTCACTTTGCTCGTGAATGCACCAACCCAGCAAAGGAGGGAAACACGGAAAGGGCATTGGTTCCCGTGGAAAGTGCTAGAGGAGAAGTTGGGGGTAGTTCGGGAAATAGTGAGAGGGGTTTAGTTGCGCAACAATTCTATTGGGTTGATCAGATGGCTGCTCTCAACATCAACAATCAGACCGCCAACTTTGCTCATGTTAAGGACACTGAGGAAGAAAATGCTGCTGAGGAGCACGTCAAGGAATTCAATTTGTATTCACGGCCTTCACTCCTCCCGTCTCATCTGAGGTAAGTTTTCAATCATGTTCTCAAGATTGCACTGATAAAATAAATTTATATATGCTCCAAAATGATAACTTAATTAGAGACATGGAAATAGTAAAATCTGAAAACTTTAAACTTAAGAAAATAAAAAAGCTTTCCCAGACAAAATAGAAGCACAGAAAAAGGACATCTCTAAGCTTAAGTCTGATTTCAGTATAAAAGGTTGTCATCACCTAGATGCCAAACAGGAAATCGCTGAACTAACTGCTAAACTGGAAGCCTCCGAGTTAGAAATTCCGAATCTAACTAGTAAATTTGAAAGGGCTGAACTAGACTTTAAAAAATTCGATGGTTCCAGTAAAGTAGTCAATTCAATGATTGAAAATCAGTTATGGTGGAAAGAGAATGAGGGTGAGGGTATAGGATACAGGCAGATACCCCCACCATATAATGACAACTATACGGGTCTTCCTCTTACCAAAGAGAAAGAAGAGAAGGTTAAAGATATGAAGTATGGTAAACAAGCTAATAGTGAAAAGAACAATTCAGTAGAAACAATTGCGTCCACTTAAAAAGTGAACGATTCTAATGTGTTTGCCTCATGTGCAGAGAAAGTAATCGTTGAGGAATGGACTGATGAGGATGATGACTCAAGTGTTTCAATTAATAAAGACTTTAATTATGATGTTTCTTCAAAACTAACTGCTTTAAATTTTGTTATTCCGACTGTTTGTGTGGGCTCTGGTTTTAAGAGAAAGGATTCTTGTGTGGTTGATTATGTTAAGACTTTGAATTCTAATAATGATGTTTCTAATAAACTTAAAAAATTCAAAAAATTCAACAAGTATTCACCGCCTAAGTTTGTCATAGAGGGATGCTCTAATGACAAACATGGTGGTGAAAATTATGCTAAGCGATCTGGTCCACACAATCGGTCCAAACAAGGAGTTGCCCAAAATGATTTCTATGTAAAACGCCAAAATTGTTTTAACTATGGCACTCCCGGTCATATTGCTAGAAAGTGTCCACATCGTCCATATGTTCCCTATTATGGATTCTATCAGAGGAATATGCCTTATAATACCTACAGGTAAAATTTCAGGCATACGGCTAATCCCTCTGATGCTGATTAGAACAGACACAAATCTGGCAGGTTTCATCCTCATCAGACCAAACCCAACATGTTTCGTAAAGAGGGTAGTAAAGGTGTTTCGGCTCTCAGAACGAACATGTGACATCCGTCAAATTAGGATTTAGATTTTCTTTCACGCTTTATTTTAATAAGTTATACTTCGAACTCGTCATGTAGGCGTGCACTAGTCGTTGCCATTTTCAAACCGATATCCTTGCCATTTTCGAACCTATATTAACATTTATTAAGTTTTATACCTTTTCGTAAAACACTTGGAACTTGGAGGGTATTTTATGTAAATATATAACATATATTTAAACCAAAAAATTGAAACCTAACCCTAACATTAACTCACAGCCGTCCCTCATCTCCTTCACACATTTTCCGGCCGCCGGCGCCGCCACCCTTGCCGACCACCATCTCCGATGCACCACCACCCCCGGCGAGCGCTAACACACACACTTATAACCACAGCCGCCTCTCCTACCCTCCCTCGCATTTCCGGCAGCCCCGTAACACCCCTTCTCGTTTTTCCGGCGACCTTCGACCGCCGTGCACCCTCTCTTTCTCCCACGCTGTACTCTCTCTCTCGCACTCTCTCTGCCTCTCTTTTTTCTCTCCCCGTCTCTCGGACTCTCTCTATCTCTCTAACTCTCTCTCGGCTCTCTCCCTCTCCGTCTCTCTCCCTTTTTCTCTCTCTCTCTCTCCCTCCGGATTTCTGTTTTCCCGATCTCCGGCGGTCTCGGCTCAGTTTCTTCTCGGTGTAGAGCCACGACCATATGGACAGTTAATAGGTAAGTTATTTTAGGCTTTGTTGCTATCAGTTTTCGTATATCGATTGTCAATTTAAACTCGTTAATAATCGGTTGTGTTGTTGGTTATATACTTTGAAATGGGTTGGATGGATATGGTGTTGTTTTGATTTGGGAAAAATGGTCTTGTCGGCAAACTTAAACAAATCGGGTTTGGTTAGTTAAGACGGAATACACCCGAGTTACTAACCACTTAAAAATCGGTCTTGGATTTATATATAAAAATAAATATATATAAATGTTATATTATTATTTTAGATTTAATTCATATCATTACTATTATGTATTACTATCACTATTATTATTATTATCATTAGATATTTTTGCATATATATATATATAATATATAAAAGACTTATTTTAAGTTATTAATACTACTTTATTATTATTACTACTACTACTACTATTATTATTATTTGTATTAGTATTATTGCTAATGTTATTGTTATTATCATTTTTATTATAAAGATTAAAGTTGTTAATAATACTATTAAAGGTCATATTATTGTTATCTATTAAAATAATATTTTATCATTAATTACTAACAAAAATATTAATATAGTTATTTTATGAATTCGTTTAGAAATCAAACCGACATCGAGTATAGTATCATTATTTATAATCAAATATTATTTATTTATTATTATTATTATTATTTTTATCAACGACATTTTAATTAATACTAAGATTGTTATTCTTTAACTATTATTATTAGTATTATCAATAATAATTGCGGTTATTATTTTTACCGTCATTATCTTACATACATATATATATATGAAACATTTCTTTTCAAAATTATCATTATCATTATTATCATCATCATAAATAATATTATTATAAGCTTCATTATAAATTCATTTTCATAAAACCGAACTCCCGATTTAAGCTCGTCTTGTTTCTATTTTGTTATTGGTTTAGTTATTTAAAAGTCCAATAAAATAATAATATTATATTTTAAATTATCAATTAAGTACGAGTCCCTAATCATTAACAAATTAACCGGTAGTCCGATTAACAACTTAACCTTCCCGTCCAATGTTTCAGATGTAGTTTCATTATGGTTTCAAGTTCATTAATATTTTACTTATTCGTTTTCAATTAGCTTTCAAGTCGGATTCGTTCGTTTCGTTCACAAGCTTTTTATATGTCGATCATTAATTAGTTCTCAATTCATCAATCGAGGTGAGTACTTTCATACCCCTTTTTCTATCTTTCGTTTTGGGGTGACATTTCATACTTATCAAACTAAATGCTTTATTTACTTGAATCTTAAACCCACAAACGTGATTGTATACATTACTTAAATACTTGCTTGATTTGGTGTTCTATGCTTATATGCCTATTTGTTTATCGCTTTCGGTTGGTTGAATCTATAAATCCTAGACTACTTGGCATCCCCTTGTAGCAAAGTGTCGTTAACGTAATGCAATTAACGATAATCTATTAAATCCTAGACTACTTGGCAACCCCTTGTAGCTAGGTGGCGCTAACGTAATTCTATTAGCGACTGCCAATTTATCCAAGTTGTTGCTTTTATTTATTGTTTTGTATACAAGTTTTGTGGCTTTTTATTACTATATACTCATATGCTCAAACTTGTGAATTGCTCACCAACCTTTGTGTTGACAAACTTTATTTTATGAAATGTTACAGGTTTGACTTTGTTGACTCGAGTGCTTGACGGAAAACGTTACCAAGACTATTAGGGTATTAGTAAAACGAACAATATAAATATTACTTGTATTAAATTGTTTGTATGAACGAGAGGCTTGATTATTGATTTATGAAATAAATTAGTTGATTAAATATTGTCACTTTAAATAGTGTCTTGTGTATTTGTCCAATCACGTTGCACCCCGGCATGTTCCGTCTTTGGTCAGGGTGTGACAGATTGGTATCAGAGCCACAAGACTATAGGATAGGTGGTTAGAGGTAACGACCTAGTATAGTCTTTACTTTAGGGTCCTTATACGTGTTGCCTATACGTGTTTACCCTACTTGATTGTTCAATGCACTTGTTTATTTATATACTTATTTATTTTATCAAATCATAAATATACACATACACACACTTTCATAGTATTCCAAGGTATCCTTACCTTAAAACGCAAAAAGATTAGTTTTTATTGTGTTTTATGGATCACGAGCTTAACTTGTATCTCGTTGTTTCAAATCTCCTTAAAGATCGTCTCATATGATATGACCACTTTAAGTAGCCGAATGCGAGCGTTCCGCCCGCCATCCTCATTTTCGGTGTTAAGACAATAGAACTACGGTGATTTCGTGGACTAGTGTTTTGACATGAAGTTGTATTCTGATTTATTGTTTTTGTTACGATCGTTATTTGAGTCGAAGACATGAAAAAGACGCGGTGGTACGTGCACATGTTTAGACCCCAACATGGTATTTTTGTAATAAAGGTTTTTAGTGTCGGTATATCAAGTCATGATGGTTCATGCACGATTTTTCCGTCTTAAAATCTTAAAACATTATTATTACGTTTCAAGAATTTAAACCATTTTCCCTTATTTTGTTATAAATTCTTATCACAAGTCTTCATTCATAAATGTTATATTTATTTTATTTTTATTTGTTAATAATTCTTTTATATCTCGATTTTATATGGTAAAGTTTACACCAATTTTCTCATTTTGATTTCACAATGATTTTATTACAAGTTTCGTTCATTATGATCTCTTTGATATAAGTTAAAAATATATGTATGTATATATATAGCTGGTTCGATCTGTTCGTAATGATTTTAATATGCCATTTATTTTTATTAAGTCTATTTACATACAAAGATCTTATTATATAAATTTTATCATATTAAAAAGGTTTTATGATAAATTCCACCTCAAATTTTCAAGTAAATTTCCTATTGTATAAACTTTAAATTGTTTTTAAAGTCCTTGCACAAAAATTTTATAAAAATTTTATTTTTATAACTATTCCGTTTATTTTGGACGATCACTTCAAAATTTTAATTATTTAAACTTCTCACGACATTTTAATTATACTATATTATATAATACACGTGGTAAAATTTTCACTACCCAAATTTTATTTTCATAACAACTTTCATCAGGCAATCTTTGGTTAATTATAAACTTTCGCAAATAAAAATTTAAATCATACGATTTTTCGCGTTTTAAAATTCTTATGATAGCTTTGCCATGATTTTTCAAGAAAGTCACAAACTCATAGCTTGTAATCTTTTTGAAATTCGCATGCAAAAATTTATAGAAATTTTACTTTAAAGACCAAAAATTGTTTACTTGTGATTTCTCGATTTGCAATGCCGGTCATTTTAACTTACTATAATATTTTCGTCACAAGATATTAAATGAAGAACTTGGTAAGAGAAAATTTTCACTTCGCAACTATATATTCCCAAAACGACACTCATCATTCAATGTTTGATACCTCATAACAAATTTTGACATTCAATTTACGTATTTTAAATTTCCTCATAAGCAAATAAAAAATTTATTGTAATCTTTATAAAAAAAATTTGTGTGATTCACACGCTCGGATCTCTAAAATTCTATTTATATAATATATATATATATATATATATATATTCATATATATATATATATATATATATATATATTAACTTGTAATTTTAATTATCAAATTTTCATGGATGTTTAAACATTATTTATAAATTATGATATTTTCAATTTAATACTTATTATTTGCCAAAATCTCCCTGTACGCAACCACGAGCTTCCAAACACCCGTATCTCATCTCATACTACCATTCTAAATCAAACCACCCTTTCACTTCAAAAGTTTTCCCGAGCACTCAAATCTTTCCTCAATATGAACGAAACCTAAACATCCAAAAGTATACCCTCACCAACCCAAACTCCATGCAAAATCCAAGATGTACAAAATTAACCCAACAAAAAGCCTTAAATACCGACACTTCCACGCGACGAAAACCTATCAAACTCACTATCCTAGTGCTTCAAAGACACCGACAAACACACTCACAAATGCCTTAAGCATATACAAACCAAAGCTTACCCAACTATGACTTAAAATCCTTCGACCCATACTATGTCGAGTCACAACCATATCGCTACATCATTTCCATCCAACCATAGAGTTTGATATCAAAATAGTAACCCAAACACTCTTTACTAAATACATGTATATACCGAATCTCAACCCAAACTAGCCAAAATCAAGTTATCCAACCCATCAATTTACCCGAGCTCAAATAAGCCAAACTTCACCTATTAGCCCAACCACTACTCACACAAGCATCCAAGCCTAAACCACTCAAACGACCAAAAACTCAACAAACCCCATCGATCCAACTCAAGAAAAACTCAACTATCCAAGCCGACCTAAACGCTCTCACTTACCACTAAACTTCCAAACCGTTCACCGTACGAAGCCTAAAACCCCTCCATACACAAAAGCTTCATTTTTTTCCTAATTTTTTTATGTATATATATACACACACACACACAACTAGTGTACTTATAACAAACTTGTGTGTTCAAATAATCACTTTTAAATTATAAACTCTTTCAAGATTAACGATTTACATATCATCCAAATCTTATAAATCGTCTTTCAGAAATCTAAGATTGTCATGACAACAAAAATTTTTATTATAAGGATTTGTTTTCAAAGGTTGTTAACCGATTATGTGTATGATTTCAAGATTTTAAATATCGTCACCTAAGGTGATAAATCTCTTAATAACTTTATAAATACGAGGTTTCATTTTGAATGTTGAATGCGGGATTTATTTAGTAATAAATTACAACTTTCACCATATTGCTTAAACTCAATGACTATGGCTTTGCAAATCTTTTGACACGCGTTTATAAATACCTTATGCTTCATATTGTGACCTGAATTTTGTTCGATAACGATTTACGCGACTATTACTTCTTATTATCGCAAGCATCATCACTTTATAAAATTTATTTTCATCACAATAACTTTATGTATACAAACTCCTCTTAACAATTTGGGTTACAAGATTTACATTCAATAATGATTTAAATATTTTCCCTAGCAATGCGTTACCGCGATGCTTTGTTATTATGTACATTTCCAAGAAACAATAAAACGGCCTTACTTAAGACCTCATTTTCAATTTTAGTCTATTATACGCTACGCGATTTACATATTTCGTCATTTATTCGAGTTTCACTGTTATTGCGATTTTATTTTCATTTAATTTGATGTTCCGATGACAATATTATGCGCATGAGATTTTCATTTTGTGCCTTGTTTATTCATGACCAAATCCAAACTATTCAATAACAATCTCGTTTATCTTTTAAACGATATTTTCATAACTATGTTATTTATATTTGAGCATTTATGTAAGCACGATTCTATACATTATTCTATATCATTTCATCTTATCTATTAACGGCCTACGTGTGGCTGTCTACAAGTTTTGGCGCTATTAGAAACCGTTATTATAATGACGATTATATAAATGGTTTCACAATAGTGGCCGTATTCACGTTTTATGACATTTTATCGATTGTTTTGGTTGTTAATCAATACTACTTTATTTATATTGATGCACGTATGCGTCACCCCAAAGAAACTCACCTCATTTTCATGTTATCACATTTCATGTAATCATATCCTCAATTACTTATAACCTCAAATTTGTTCACGTGTGAAACTCATCGTACGACGTTATTACAAGTTGTATAATCGTTTATCCCAACCTTATGTGATCATTTGTTGGACTTTTCATTTCTATTTATCGGGTTTCATCTTATCAATTTTATTTAGTACCTAGATTTATAGACTTTTGGCAATTATCTTGATAACTTTTAACTTCGAATCTCATTTCATATTGTTTACCCTAATTTTTTTATTTATTTAATCGTCTTTACTTAATTTAAGTCGAATAGTTATTTTCACCTTGGTTATACTTTAAGATTTTAATTGTTTCATTTATGTATCCCATTTTCCTACTTATTAAAAAGTCAATCTCGAAAATTTTCAACCGCTAGTACTGTTTTACCAATATTGGTAAAAAAATAAAAATTCAACAAATTTATTTACACATTTAATAGTTAAAGATTTCAAAAAAATATGTCTCTTAAACCACGCAATGAAACGAACCATGTGGACCATGCGACGATCGAAATAATTATGGGTGCACTCTTAATTATCGAAATCCCCGTATGGAAGCCATAGTAAGTACACTTGTGTGCGATAACTCAGGTCCGAGGATGATAGCGGAAAGACGGTAGGAATGCGAGTCATGATAAGGGCATGATGGATACGCCGCTGTTACATCCTATATATATGTGCCTTTATTATGTTTCTCATTTGTAGCGTTTTTCGAGTCATCCAAGGAATTGACGTTATTCTTTTGCAAAGAAAAAAAATTGTTCATGCAATTGTCTTACTAAAGATGATATCCATTCATAATTACCTTTCTTTGAGTTTATTTTAATTTCGGGACGAAATTTCCAAAAAGTTGGGGATACTGTGACATCCGTCAAATTCGAATTTCGATTTTCTTTCACGCTTTATTTTAATAAGTTATACTTCGAACCCGTCATGTAGGCGTGTACTAGTCTTTGCCATTTTCGAACCTATATCCTTGCCATTTTCGAACCTATATAAAATTTATTAAGTTTTATACCTTTTCATAAAACACTTGGAACTTGGAGGGCATTTTATGTAAATATATAACATATATTTAAACCAAAAAAATGAAACCTAACCCTAACATTAACTCACAGCCGTCCCTCATCTCCTTCACACATTTTCCGGCCGCCGGCGCCGCCACCCCTGCCGACCACCAACTCCGACGCACCACCACCCCCGGTGAGTCCTAACACACACACACACTTATAACCACAGCCGCCTCTCCTACCCTCCCTCGCGTTTCCGGCAGCCCCGCAACACCCCTTCTCGTTTTTCCGGCGGCCGTGCACCCTCTCTTTCTCCCTCGCTGTACTCTCTCTCTCGCACTCTCTCTGCCTCTCTTTTTTCTCTCCCCATCTCTCGGACTCTCTCTATCTCTCTAACTCTCTCTCGGCTCACTCCCTCTCCGTCTCTCTCCCTTCTTCCCTCCCTCTCTCCCTCCGGATTTCTGTTTTCCCGATCTCCGGTGGTCTCGGCTCAGTTTCTTCTCGGTGTAGAGCCACGACAATATGGACAGTTAATAGGTAAGTTATTTTAGGCTTTGTTGCTATCAGTTTTCGTATATCGATTGTCAATTTAAACTCGTTAATAATCGGTTATGTTGTTGGTTATATACTTTGAAACGCGTTGGATGGATATGGTGTTGTTTTGATTTGGGAAAAATAGTCTTGTCGGCAAACTTAAACAAATCGGGTTTGGTTAGTTAAGACGGAATACACTCGGTTTACTAACCACTTAAAAATCGGTCTTGGATTTATACATAAAAATAAATATATATAAATGTTATATTATTATTTTAGATTTAATTCATATTATTACTATTATGTATTACTATCACTATTATTATTATTATTATCATTAGATATATATATATATATATATATATATATATGTATATATATATACAATATAAAAGACTTATTTTAAAGTTATTAATTACTTTATTATTATTACTATTATTATTATTATTATTATTATTATTATTATTGCTAATGTTATTGTTATTATCATTGTTATTATAAATATTAAAGTTGTTAATAATACTATTAAAGGTCATATCATTATTGTCTATTAAAATCATATTTTATCATTAATTACTAACAATAATATTAATATAGTTATTTTATGAATTCGTTTAGAAATCAAACCGACATCGAGTATAGTATCATTATTTATAATCAATATTATTTATTATTATTATTATTATTTTTATCAACGACATTTTAATTAATACTAAGATCTTTATTCTTTAACAATTATTATTAGTATTATCAATAATAATTGCGGTTATTATTTTTACCGTCATTATCTTACATACATATATATATATATATAGATATATATGAAACATTTCTTTTCAAAATTATCATTATCATTATTATCATCATCATAAATTATATTATTATAAGCTTCATTATAAATTCATTTTCATAAAACCGAACTCTCGATTTAAGCCCGTCTTGTTTCTATTTTGATATTGGTTTAGTTATTTAAAAGTCCAATAAAATAATAATATTATATTTTATATTATCAATTAAGTACGAGTCCCCAATCATTAACAAATTAACCGGTAGTCCGATTAACAACTTAACCTTCCCATCCAATGTTTCAGATGTAGTTTCATTATGGTTTCAAGTTCATTAATATTTTACTTATTCGTTTTCAATTAGCTTTCAAGTCGGATTCGTTCGTTTCGTTCACAAGCTTTTTATATGTCGATCATTAATTAGTTCTCAATTCATCAATCGAGGTGAGTACTTTCATACCCATTTTTCCATCTTTCGTTTTGGGGTGACATTTCATACTTATTAAACTAAATGCTTTATTTACTTGAATCTTAAACCCACAAACGTGATTGTATACATTACTTAAATACTTGCTTGATTTGGTGTTCTATGCTTATATGCCTATGTGTTTATCGCGTTCGGTTGGTTGAATCTATAAATCCTAGACTACTTGGCATCCCCTTGTAGCAAGGTGTCGTTAACGTAATGCAATTAACAATAATCTATTAAATCCTAGACTACTTGGCAACCCCTTGTAGCTAGGTGGCGCTAACGTAATTCTATTAGCGACTGCCAATTTATCCAAGTTGTTGCTTTTATTTATTGTTTTGTATACAAGTTTTGTGGCTTTTTATTACTATATACTTATATGCTCAAACTTGTGAATTGCTCACCAACCTTTGTGTTGACAAACTTTATTTTATAAAATGTTACAGGTTTGACTTTGTTGACTCGAGTGCTTGACGGAAAACGTTACCAAGACTATTAGGGTATTAGTAAAACGAACAATATAAATGTTACTTGTATTAAATTGTTTGTGTGAACGAGAGGTGTTGATTATTAATTTATGAAATAAATGAGTTGATTAAATATTGTCACTTTAAATAGTGTCTTGTGTATTTGTCCAATCACGTTGCACCCCGGCATGTTCCGCCTTTGGTCGGGGTGTGACATAACACGAATTCGAAACCGAAACGAGTGAGAAGGACAAAATTATTTGTTTATAACCATAAAAAACCGGAGATTAAGTCATCCATTAGTACATATAATGCTAAATCTTACAATGGTAGACATAAATGGTTTCCTAAATCTTCGGTGAAAGAAATTTTGAATTCTGTGTTAGACGATCATAAGGACATGTCATGACAACCTGTGACAACTTTAGATGAGTCAGGGTCACCCAGTGTAACTATGGACTGGGTACCAAATTCTAACTAATCTCGTACACCGTGCAGGAATAGCTATGGAGGAATATCATCAGACCTTGGTATGTTGATAGTGGCTGTTGCAGGCACATGACAGGAGACATCTCCCAGCTACATGACATTCAAATATTTAATGGTTAGTATGTGTCCTTTGCGGGAGGAGAAAAAGGGAAGATTACACAAAAGGGTACTATAAGTAACAGTGTTTTAAAATTCGAAAATGTCAATTTTGTTCCAGAGTTGAAGCACAGTTTATTGAGCGTGTCACAGATCTGTGATAAGGGTCTTTCAACTCAATTTACTAAGAAAGAGTGTCTGATTTTGAAACCTGGTGTCATTATACCAAAAGACTGGATTCTTGTTCGATCACAAAGAAAAGATAATGATTATGTGATCGACATGAACAAAATGTTTCTGATGAAATAACCTATTTGTTTTCAAAAGTGTGCACATAATGCCATGCTTTGGCATCGGCGTCTTGGTCATGCTAATATGAAAAACTTGAACCGCCTTGCTAAAAACGATTTGGTGCGTGGTTTACCCGTTAAAGATTTTGTTACTATTGAAAAATGTGTGGCTTGTGCTCTAGGTAAGTATCATCGAAAAACTCATAGGCCAAAATTGATTAATTCCATTTCATCAGTTTTTCAGTTGCTTCTTCATATGGATCTTTTCGGTCCAGTTGATGTTCTGAGCCTTTCTCGCAGTTCTTATTGTCTCGTTATTACTGATGACTACTCACGTTTTACTTGGGTGTTTTTCTTGTCAAACAAGAGTGAAACTGCAGAATTGATCAAGAGGTTTGTAGTGGTTATGGAAAATCAACTAAATTTAAAGCTGAAGGGAATTAGGTGTGACAATGGTACAGAATTCAATAATGCCTCGTTGAATCATTTATGATCTGTGAGGGGGGTGCTTCGTCAATACAGTTCTACTCGGACACCGCAGCAGAATGGTGTGGCTGAATGGAGAAACAGAACTCTTATCGAGGTGGCAAGGACCATGTTGTGTGATTCTAAACTGTCATTGTTCTTCTGGGCAGAAGTTATCAATACGGCTTGTTATGTTCAGAATCGGGTGATAATCAACAAGTCTCAAATGAAAATTCCATATGAGATTGTCTATGGTCATAAGCCTACTGTTGCACATTTCAGAGCGTTTGGTTGTCCGTGCACTCTACTGAATATCGAGTCTACTATGAAATTCAGGGCCAAAGCTGATGATTGTTACTTTGTCTGTATTGCGGGTCATACCGTGTACAGGGTCTACAATAAGTCAACCAAGCATATTCAAGAGTCCTATGATGTTTGTTGGTTGGAAGAAAACGAGACTGATGCTCATGTTGGTCTGGACTGGTGATTCGATTACAATGAACTCTTCAAACTGTTCAATGTGTTTCCAGTCATCAACATAGAATCTTCAGGTGGTGCTACAATGGATGCTGAGGAAGAAGACCCACATGCAGTATCTCATATCTCTCCACTTCTGAATGATGATGTCACAGAACCACATGATGACAACTCAGCCGCGTCCATCAGACAATCGAAAGAAGTTCCAGAAGCTGAATATTCTCAAAATTCCCCTGAAAATACGACAACAGTTGAGGGGGAGAGTCCTATTCGTTAAATCTTCGGAAGCACGTTGTTTCCCGATGTCATTCCAAATGAATACGTTGCCAGCACTTCATACTCACACAGCATGGCAGCCATTGGATGGAAGAATCCCCTCAATGTAACTGGTGAGAATTTATCAAGCTTAACTCCCACTGGAGTTGTTCCCGAACAACCAATTCCGACAAGAACTCAACGAAATCATCCTATTGAGAATGTTATCGGTCCTCTAGAAACAGGTGTGTCCACCAGAAGTCAGACATGACACATAAACAATTGTTTGTTCTCGTGTTTCATTTCTCAGATTAAGTTGAAGTCGGTGGAAATTGCTCTCCAAGAACCCAGTTGGGTAGATGCTATGCATGAAGAGTTGAATCAGTTTGATTAATTAAAGGTATGGAGATTGGTTTAACTGCCAGAGGAAAGAAAGCACTAGATACGAGATGGGTTTTCCGAAACAAGCAAGATGACATGGGGGTTATTGTTAGGAACAAGGCACGGTTGGTAGTTCATGGTTTTCGTCAGGTTGAAGGGTTAGATTACACTGAAGTCTATACTCCTGTAGCTAGACTTGAGGCCATCATGATTTTTCTGGCTTATGCGTCATACATGGGTTTCACAATATATCATAAGGATGTTAAGACCACATTTCTGTATGGCGAGGTTAAAGAAGAGATTTATGTGGATCAGCCACTGGGTTTCGTTGACTCCAAGAATCCCAATCACGTCTACAAGTTAGATAAAGCGTTGTATGGGCTTCATCAGGCTCCTCGGGCGTGGTATGCTACGCTGACAGCTCATCTTCTGGGTCATGGTTATAAACGAGGGACTATTGATCAAACTTTGTTCCTTAAAACTTTCGGGAAAGATTTGATCATAGTTTAGGTTTATGTGGATGACATTATCTTTGGATCCACCAGTGCTGAGTTGTGTATAGAATTTGAAGAAGTAATAAAGAAAAGATTTGAAATGAGCTCATTGGGAGAAATGACCACGTTTCTGGGCCTGCAGGTTCGTCAGAGCTCGACGGGAATTTTGCTGCATCAAGGGAAGTATGTTGAAGATATGCTTGCAAAATTTGAGTTTCAGGATTCCAAAAGTGCTACTACTCTTATGGCGGAAAGACCACTCCTGACATCTGATCCAGAAGGGAGTCCCGTAGATCAAACGTACTATGGATCGGTGATCGGGTCTCTGATGTGTCTCACCACCAGTCGTCCCGACATCATGTTTGCAGTCTGTCAATGTGCTTGTTTTCAGGCTAATCCTAAACTCTCTCATTTAATTGCTGTTAAATGTATCTTTAGATATTTGAAGGAACAACCGAAGTTAGGTCATTGGTATCCTAAAAACTTAGAATTTGATCTTTATGCTTTTGCTGATAGCAATTATGGTGGAGATGACATTGACAGGAAATCCACATCTGCCGGATGCCAGTTTTTAGGAGATCGTCTCATTTCATGGCAGTGTAAGAAACAAGAAACGGTGTCCACTTCGACTGCCGAGGCAGAATATGTTGCTGCGTCAGCCTGCTGCTCACAGGTTATTTGGATGCAACATCAATTGTTGGATTACGGTTTGGAATTTCTTAACACCCCTATCTTCTGTGATAATGATGCTGCTATTGCCATTGTTAAAAATCCAGTACAACATTCAAAAACCAAGCACATAGATATTAAAATTCAATTTATTCGTGACTGTTACGACCGAAAATTAATTCATCTTGAACAAGTTCACACTGACAACAATTTAGCGGACTTATTTACAAAACCGGTCGGAACAACCAGATTTAATGTGCTTGTGAGTTTTCTTAAAATGCTTCATTTCAAGGATTGAGTCTTTTTGGATATAAATTTGCACATATTTTGTAAGTCTGTACAAATTTAGGGGGAGAAAATTAAAAATATTCAAAAAAGTGTGTGTGTGTGTTTATTATTGTTTTTTTTAAAAGTGTTTGATTATGTGTTTCAGGATTCACTCTCACTTAAAATTATGTCGGTTGCTCAAGTTTGAATAACATATGCTTGCATATGTTTGGTCCGGTGATCTACTTGTAGATTCACAGGATAGCCATTTATCTAAAGACTGAAAGCATCTGGGGCGATTATGATGTGTTTTGTGTTTTGAATTCTTTCACTTAAAATTATGTCGGTAATTCCAAATTGGTGGGACACATATTCTCACATGTGTTTTGGTCCTCTTAACCACTAGTGGTCAAACGGGATAGCCATGTGTTTTGAAAACTGAAGAGTGGTCGGGTGACTGAGTTCTTAACACGTGTGTCTTCTGTAACCTTCCAGGAAGTGATATGATCATTCAGTTAACAGCTTTTTAGAAGCTTCAAAATATTTTCAAATAAAAATTGATCCAACCTTTGGAAAATGATATAAAAATTGTTTTGTGTGCCTAATGGGTGAAGTTATTAAGCTTAAAAGGCTCTAGAACAGTCATTGATTTGTATGGTAGTTTTCCATGTTGCGTAAAAGTAGAAGTGATATGAACTAAATATGCTGAACTTACTGTGGAGAGTCATTTTGAAGAAATGTGCATGTCTCCATATACATTTTTCTGAATGATAGGCAGAAAAGCAATTACCCAGTCATACACGAGCCTATTAGTGTCTTGATCATCAAAAAAAATTGTGATGTTCTACTGTAGTGATCCAGATTCGGGACTTACAGGAGCTTGTTGTTTTTATTATTAAAAAAATGCACTTTCAAAGTGCTCAGTACGTATATATTCTGTGTTGTTGTTTCTCGATAAGCGTTAAGTTCAAAGTGTTATCGCTTCCAAAATTTTTGATCAAGCACTAGAGGGTTGGAGTCAAATTGGGGTGATCTGGGGAAAGCCAAATACACTTTGAGAAGAGATAGGAGGCATCAAAGGTCCATAAGTGATGTCCATCTAAGCTTTATGCCGAACTGAACCTAACTCATATCACTGATACAATGAAAATCATGCTAAGTTTGTTATACCTGCTATCAACCTGTTTCTTTATGTCATAATAATGCTGAACATAAATCCTTGTGACATCTCCTTAAACAATAAGATTCCATGTTTGGATCTTTTCATAAAAGACGACGAATTTTATCAAAAACTGAAATTTGATCCCGAAATCATGCTAAGTTACAAGAAGACTGGTGTTGCGTGGTATATTTGTTATTTTTGTAATTTAAAATTAACTTCTTTATTATTTTTAATCTTATTTTGTCCTTTATGTTTTCATCTCGAAACTACTCTCCTTGAAACATGCGTTCAAATTGGGTTTTTTTTGGTATGGGTAAACTTCCTTGGGCCTTGTTTTGCCAACTGGTTATTTTACATATTTGATTTGAGTCAAATATCTGGTTTGGGCCTGTTTGAGACCATTGTTGGAGTTTTTAGGATTAGTTGCAGGTGTTTTTCTCTTGTTCCATGGTTATTTCAGCCCTTTTGGAGAAGATGACACGAACCACGAGGCATAACTCAAGGGTTTTTCCTTTCCAGCTTGATCGAAAACCCTTGGTCAAACCTAGAGTTCTCGGTTAACTTTTGTTTACCGAGATCTCTTGTCCCTGACCGAGAACTCCTGTTCTCGGTGGGACTTGACAGAGATCATAATCCTCTGACCAAAAACTTAAATATTTGATCGAGAACTCTCTCCTTTGACCATTTGCTCACCTGTGTGAACAGAAAACTCATTCATGGACCGAAATCCATTATAATATTGTTATTATTTTTCATTTACGGTCACTCTAATATGGTTTTATTTAAATTAGTCCTAAATGGTTAATAAATTAGCAATTGTACCCTCAAGCTTATGATTGTTGGTCAAGTCATGTGAATATTTGCTAACTTGACTCGTTTGTTGCAGTAATGGCTGATCAGGCTCCATTAAAGTTTGTCGACACTCACAATATTGCTGGATACTTGTTTGGTCCTCCTCCAGCACACAAGGAGTTCAAGTCCGTGATCGTTGGCCTAAATACTTGCAGGATTTCTCACGCTTTACGAGAAAATCCTGTCATTTGCAAGAAGATGATCACGGACTTCTGGAACAATGCTTCGATCAACCAGCGAGGACCAAGTGGAGTTGTGTCTATAGAATCCAAAGTGCAAAAGAAGTCGGTCGTCATCACAGAGTCCATCATACAGGAGGTTCTTTTATTTGAGTATCAACCTGATTACCCAACGTAATACCCGACTGCTGCTGTCTCCGAGGTTCTTACAAGAATGGGATACGGGGGATCCTATCCTCCAGCAATCAAGAAGCTACCACCCGTACTGGAGATTTCTGATACACACATTCTTTACGTGTGTGTCGGCAGGAAAGGGAGGTTCCGATGAGATTAGCCACATGCATATGTCGGTTGTGGTTGGTCTGATCATGGATTGGAATTTCAACTATTCCAAGTTCGTTCTCGATGAGATGATGAGAAATGATGTGTGAAAATCGTATCTAATATTAAAAACCAAGTTTTACCGAATTCACCTAAAAAAACACACAATCGGCAAGTGTACCGGTCGCAATGTAGTTAGCAAGTAACAACGGATATCGAACCTAGGACACTATGGGTAACTCTAATTATTAAACCTAAAAGATTACTAATCTAGACTTTCTTTTGATTTATTAGAATTTTTTTATATTACTTAAACTAATAAAACTTAACTAATTAAAATTAACTAAAAATAAAACTTTATAAAAAAATTGGGTTTTAAAACAAATATGAGAACGACTACCTAGGTAATGGAATCCTACTAGTTAAATTAATAGCTAACGAACTTGACTTGGTTGAAAAACAATATCTAAAAAAATATGACACTAAAGACCACTAAAATACACTAGATCGCCTCCCGGCCTCACCAACGACACCCTAGAACTCTAAGGACATGTGAAGCTTAATTGTTAAAGGGTTGGATCACCTCCCAGTCTCACCTTACCTAATAATATTATGGTACCCCAAAACCCAAATCACCTCCCGGCCTCTTCGGATACAATATATATTAATATAAAGGGGGTATTTTTAATTAACTTGAACATAATTTGTATCACAATAATCTAAGGGACCTAGGATAACTCACTCCCGTGCAATTATTACCCAAACCCACAAAAGAAAAAGATAACACAACACTAAATTACCTCCCGACCTCTCTAGTGAAAGAATAATAAAAATCTAGTAAACTTTTATAATTTACTCCTACGATTTTTTGACCATAAACCGCAAACAAATTGAAAACACAAAGTAGACAACCTAATCATGTGTCTAACAATCACCAAAAACTATTAAACACAAGTGGAATAAATATTAAAGTGATAAACTAGATTCAATTACTCAACCATATCATGAACAAACCAATTAAAAACTTTACCACAATATTAAATCAACCAACGTCAATAGTAGTTCGTCAAACCATAAAACTAACATAGTGTTCAACCAAAACCTAGGTAGTGTAAAATATTTAGCTACTCATAGTAAAGTATGAAACAAAACTAATATATAATTCACAAAAGTAATTTATAATAAAAAGTTAATCAATCGAACCAACTGTGTATTATTTTCTTGTTCGGCTGACCTTTTCCAATTGTCTACAATGTAGACTTACCTTATATATATTAGAAAACTTTAGTTGTTGTGGCAGATGTCCATGTGCAAAACCAAAAAGCGCCAACAACCCTTAGTTATATTCTATTCTTCCTCTGCCTCGGCTGTCAATCACCAAGCCTCCCATTAATAATAATAGTAATTATTATTCTTGGCTTCGTTGACTCCTTCAATCACGAACAGTAGCACGTCAATTCAATTATTATGTGAAGACCTTTTGTTTTTCACCAATAATTGTTCACACCAACCAAAAAAATCCACCGTCAACTTCCAAACGAAAACCCTCGGTTCTATATCTGATATGCGCCGCTGCTCTCTATTAATATTATAGTGTAAAGTGTAGGGGTTTTTTTTTATAACTCTCAAACTTGAGCCCCACTCCAAACTCCACCAACAAATTTAATTTCATAGGCACAATTCTCTTTCTCTTTTTTTACTTGCTTAGCCTTGGGGTCCATTTAAAATAGTTCACCGAGCTCTCCTGCATTTTGTAAAAAAAAATAAAAATCATAAGTAATTGGAGCATGGTTAACATGAAATTTTATCTTTTATTAAGCATGTGAACATGAAACTCCATAAAATATGTGGCCATTTATTCCACCAATTATTACTTTAATGCCATTGTGGTCTCAAGTTTAGCACAAATACTTTAATTTAGCTCGTTTAAAAATTTAATCTTTAAAATCCAATTATGAGCCAAATAAAAATATATTCAATAAAAAACTGGCTCAAAATACTTAAAACTGTAGGAAATAATTATATAATAACATGTATATTTTAAACCATATCAAGCAATCTAAAGGGAAAGAAGAAAGAGATGTTTCTTATGTATCCACGATTTCTACAGATGATCTTTGATTCGTACTATACTGACCTCGTTAGATCTGTTGAGACACTGGACATGAAGTCAGTGGGACCCAACACCTTTGGGTTGATGAAACAGTCAAGAAAAGGGGCTAAAGTTGTCTACCAGGGTCTTCACGAACTGGTTAAATTTGGCCGATTTGCTGAAACAGAGACTGTACCAGTTATAGCTCAAATTGCTGAAGAGCATGTGGCGCCAGCTCAAAGGCGTGCTGCTACACTTGAGATTTCTGATGATGAAGATAAAGAGACAGAACACCGTGAAAAGGATAGTGCTCCGACTACTGAGCAATTAAAAGATTTTGAGACTTTTAAAGAATTACTACAGTCAACTGCCTTGAAGCCTCCTCAAGCAGCCACTGTGAATGAAGGTGATGAATATATCCCTCAAGAACCAGCCGTCGATCTCATTCTATGTAAACGAAGGAAGAAAGATCCGAGACCTGGCGTGCTGGTCAATGAAGATGAAACAACACCATCAACAAGAACAAGCCTACAGCAACAACCACATCAGCTTGAGTCGACTGCTCCTGAGACTCATGTTGATACCAGTCCATCCTCAGCTAAGCCTCAAACTCAAGATCAAATATTTGATGACATTTCTCGTGAGTTTGATTTTGAGGCAAACATTCCACATACTGATGAGGCCTATATTCCATATACTGATGCTCCCTCTGGATCAACTGACCCAACCAATCAGGGTCAGTCTAGTTCTAGGGCCTCCGATAAGCTTTCTCGGATTCTCGCTATGCAAGAAACTTATTTGCAAAATAAAGGAAAGGGGGTTGTTCTTGAAGATGCTCCTGTTGATGTACAAGCTCTGCAACGTCGAGTTTTTGAACTCAAACAGGATTCAGTTGTCAAAGACATCCGTATTCAAGAACTTGAAGTGAGTAACACTGATAAAGATTCCAAGATTAAAGAGCTCCAGTCTAGTATGGGAGAATTAACTGCTATATATCTAGACCTACAACAAAATCTTGTTATGAAGTTTGGAGATGAATTCAAGAGCAGTGATGATGTAACTTCAAAGAGACCCGACGTGAATCAAGGTGGCAGTTCCAGCGGTCGTCCAACTATCAACATAGATGAATCTGAGACGCTGGAATAATATATGTCTGCTCCTCCATTGACAAAATAGAAATCGGATCGCATTCAAAAAAGGCTTCTCGTGATGAAGAACTCCAATCAAAACGTTGAATCATGCGATCATCCAGACAGGTTCGTTGTCACCTTTCCAAAGAGATTTTCAGATAAATATGGTGATCGCTCAAGAGTCGTGTCATGGGGTTTTGATGCTGAAAAGAACATGTGGTGGGTTAAACGGAAGTCCGGGACTACTGAGTACCATAAGAAGATGAAAGATTTTGGATCTTGGACAAAAATGGATCTCAGTGACCTGATAAATGCTCCATTCCACAACCCAACTAATGATAAACAAGGTAGTGATTTCTGGAATTTCCTGAGGAAGCAAGCTGATAAAGGCTTTCCGAACATGACAACTGCAGAATCCTTTTTGAAGAAAGCAAAAGGGGTCAAGGATCCAAGGACAGGAAAGACCATGGTCAACGTTATGTGGCCTGCCACTAATAAGGCCACTCATATTCCTGTGCCTAAAGCTATTCCAGATGGTACTCTAGATAACATGAGGTTCTGGATGTATGATAGTGAGACAACCACCGTTGTTGTACGCTTATAGAAGGGAACGGGGCAGTTCAGATTTGTTGATCCAAGAGACTTTCTCAAGTTTGGAGGAAAATATATCAAGAACCTTAGCACTTTTCAAATAATAGCTGACCCAATTTTTGAAGCAGCTGCAAAGGAATTCACAAGTATGGCAACTTCTATTATCAGAACTAAATTTTGGGCAGGTGGTTTAAAGGATGCTGACATTGACTACATGGAACACGATTAATGAACGAAGCTACAAACCAAGGGGGAGATTATTGGGCCTACGCTTAATGGTTTGTACTTAGTTGGGATTAGTTTTGGGCTTTGTATGTAAACCGAGATCCTTATGGTTATCGGTGGGCTTTAGGCTATTGCTGGGCTAGGTTGATTGGTTACTCTATATATAGATCTCAATTGTATAGGGTTTAGGTTGTTGATTTTCGAGTTTGGCCGTCTAGTCTTGGTAGACGAGTATTGTAAGCAAGTGCTTAAGCATCAGACGTTAATAAGAACGTGTGTTTTGAAGCATTCCTGGTGTTCTTCGTGTTATTGGAAATCGTTCTTGAATTAACTTGTGTTGGATTTCCACACCAACATCAAGATTAGTAGATATCATATTTAAAGATCCTCCACGTGACTTACAACAAGTAAGTTTGAATATGGTACGCATGCCACCCCTAAAAGTATAAAGGCGTAAAAAGGGTGTGTGTGATTACTCACTTGGGATATGAGACTTTGGTGACAAATTTGTTCAAGAGAAGGCTTCGGGAAAATTAGCTCAAAGAGTCCACGTACGAGTCCTAGGTTAAAAATATCCTTAAGTTAGTATGAGGTATTGAGAAAACTTAAAGTAAAGTAAAAGGCAAGTAAAATATATAAACAAAGTTTTGGGGTTTAAAGTGTAAAACTTAAGTAATTAAAGTGACGATTTTGAAAAGAAGTTATCCCGAAATCGAGTCTTGGTGTTTTTATCCATAAGTTTTACTTAACATTTGTTAAGTAAATATGTGGGGAATGGTTTAATGCAATAGTGCACGACCCCTTGCTAGATAAATACCAAAACGGGATTTTAATGAGTGTTCAGTTTAGTCGGTTCGGGTCTTGATAAATTGTCAAGTCCGAACCCGACATTCCAGAGTGATAAATATCATGAGATAAATTATTTAAAACAGAAACTTAACTAATGTTAGAAGTTTTATTAAGGAGAAACTCCAAACACCAATGTTAAGCGAGTGTTCGGTTTTATCGATCCAAGCTTGTTATAAGATCAAGTTAGATCCGACATACCAAGTACTTTAAGAAAACATTTAAAATTAGTTTGTAAAAGATCTTAAAAATAAAATTGTGAGATTCGGTGGCCCGAAACACAAATAGTGTGTTTTAAGCGAGTGAACTGGGTTTAGTTCGGTTTGTTTGGTTTGGTTGGTTCAAGACTTGGTATATGACGAAGTCTGGGTCCAACAAATCCATATTATAATAGAAAATACAAAAATGTAAATAAAAAACTTAAACACTTAAAATCTTACATACAACTTGTTTTAAAACAATAAAATAAAGAGTTAAACGAGAGTTCGGTTTCGGTTCGGTCCTTGACTCGGTATGAGACCGAGGATGGTTACCACATACCCAATACCATTGAACTATTCAAAAAAACTTAGAAATGATAATACTCAAGTCTTACATACAACATGTTAATAATAAAGCATTTAAACGAAAGTTTAGTTTTGGTTCGGTCCTTGACTCGTAATGAAACCGAGGATGGTTACCACATACCCAAATAACATTGAACTATAAAAGGGATTTGGAAACTAAAATAATTAGAAACTAAACAATATTAATAAGCTTAAACAAATTAAAGTGTTAACAAGGACTATAATAGCCCTCCATGTAGCCTTGCCTTATAATAGCAATAAGACCTAATCCGACTATGGTCGAAGAACGAAAATCCAAGGAAACAAGGATAATATATTTTAAACAAGCTTTAATTACCAATAATTAGTTAGAATCAAATATTAGCTTTAGTTTGACCTTGAGAAGTCAAACTATCAAGAGTTTGAATATGAAGCTTAGAACTTAGATGGGGAGTGTTTGATGTGAAAGAACAACTTAAAATGGGTGTATTGGCCTTGTTTTTATAGGGGAAAAAGTAAGGGTTATCCATAATGTCACTATTAAGGGATTTGCATGCATTTTGATTGGTTTAGAGGGTCAAACAAGGTGTAATACAACCAAAAATGAGCTGATGCATCTACAGATACATGGCCGCCCCTCGCAGCTAGATTTCCCTTCATGACCGCACAGCGCGGAGCCCATGGGGGGGGGTTGGTCTTTAGCTTTGGTTCTTTGGCGAGTTAGTCCCCGAAGTTCGTTTTAAGTCGTTTTTAGCCATAAAATAGTGTTTTAAATTACCGTAAAGAGTGTTTTCTTGATCCGACAATTGTATAACATAAATGAAACATAAAACCCCATATTTTATTAATAATGAAGGATCCGAAAGACAAAACGGGTCGGGTTTACAATACAAATACTAATATGAAATAAATCAAAAATGAAGAATGTCACATCTACCATCAAGTATTGGTGCAAAGAAAATAAAGCTGAGATAAGTGTTGCGGGTGTAAGCAATCAAGTAAGTCCTATCATCACTGAGTGTGCTGCAGGTGGAAACAATCAATCAAGTCTTATCCTTCCCGAGGTATACACACACTTGTACTCACAAGCTTGTATAAATACAATTTAGAACTATAGAACTCATAATGCTACCTTGATAAATGAAAACCTTAGTCTTAGATGCCAGAACGATGATCTTAGAAAAGTTGAAATGACATATGCCACTAGGATTAAAACCTATAACAATGATATGGCTAAACTTAATGAAAATTTATTTCAGTCTAATAAACTAGCTGAACACCACGAAAGATGCGTTGTTGAATTAAACGCTAAAATTGAGAAGCTAGAATTAGATTTAGCTCAAATAAAAATAGCCGGTGAAAGATTTGAGTTTGCCTCTGATAAATTGAATGGGATTATTGGGGAACAGATTGGGGTGAAACAAAAGACATGTGTAGGCTATGATCATACAGTTGTTCCACCTCATTTCAATGAGAATTATACTAGCCTGCCTCATTTTGGTTTCGATACCCCACCAGAGGACGAAATGGTCTATGGAGTTGGTCATGTACCAAAACCAAATATATTTGTTCCTCCTGTCTCCAAAACTGTTGATCTCATTCCTTCATCAGCTAGTTCTAGTAGTGATTTATCTTGTTTAGCAGTTTGTGTAGAAGAAAATGGGTCAGTGGAAAGGCCTGTTGAGGTGAACATATCAAGTTGTTCATCATCAAGTTGTAAGACTGAGGATAATTCAAGTAAAAGAAAAGTGTTTGAAAATGATAACCAAACATGTACTTAACGTAAATATGTGCCACCAAATAAAAGATTACTTTCTCACACAACTAATCAATCACAAAATCCTCAGTCATACAACTATTTTGATAATAACTACTATGGTCATTATCAACCAAATTATGTTGATCCATATTACACCAATGTTTTTGATGATTGGGTTCAAATATCAAATAAATTTTATAATCATGTTCCTTTCCACTGATCACCTTTCCCACCGCACCGACCATATTATAGTTCTGATGAGTTCTATGGCTCTCATAGGAGAAAGTGTAGTTTTGTCTGTGGTCATTCTTCTCACCTTGCAAGACATTGCAAGAACTGGTGCAAGCAACAACTTGATTGTCACACCCCAACCTAAGGCGGAAATATCGGGGCGTGAGCTGATTGTCACAGCTCACAAGGTTACTATAATGAATTTATAAAGCGACAATATCTAATTAGTTTATTTATTATCAAACAACATTCATATACAACAAAAATTAAGAAAATTACAAATACAAAACCAACTATTCTTGTATATATTTTATCCTAAAGTCATCTCTATGTGAGCTTCAGTTCGATAAGCAATCCAAATCTATAACCTGCAAATGCGTACAAAATATATGTTTGTCAACAACACATGTTGAGTGAGTAGATCACCAGTTTTGACACAAACAAAAATGGTAATAATATATAATGATATAAGTGAATAAAAATAGGCAAAACTGTTATCTGTGAGTATAACCAATTAAACCATAGCACATACATAAACAATCAACCATAAAGAAAGGGATAAACCGTTGCCATGCGAATGGGCATTGGTTACCAAAAATGAGGTGTCGGTGAAACCATTTCCAATGCAATCGGGCTCTGGCCACTACGACAATCGTATGATCTTACTATAATGAGATTATGTTGGACCTCTCCGAATGCGATTCAAGTAAGCAAGTAAGCAAATAGCAAGTAACAAACAGTCATTCAATTGATACACAACACAAAGATCACAGTTTGCATTTGAGAAATAATAAGATAAATAATTTGATAAATGGTACGCAAGTGTCCCCAAAACATTTGAAAACAAGTAAAATAGGGGAGTGATTACTCACCTGATCGGATGAACGAAACACAAATGAGGATGATGAGAAAAGTAAATATTTCGGGATACACCGACAAGGATTCCTAGTTAAATAATAATAATAATAATAATAATATAATGAATTAATTATAAAAATACAACATGATTTAATATTATGAGTTATTAACAACTGAGATAGTGCGTCTAATAGATTTGAGATTTCGATGTTATTTGGGTTATGATGTGATTAGGATGGTTATTGATTAGACGATTGATTCCTTCGGTAATTGTTATTATTAGTTTTATTAATTAAAAATCCATCAATAATTACCCACGATAAAATATAATTTAAATATTTAAGATGTAAGATATGCATGTAATGATAAAATCTAAATAAGTAAATAATTAAATATACCAACTAAATAAAAATAATTTAATTTAAATATACCTTAAATTACTTGAATAAACAAAATACTAATAAATAAATAAATAAGTAAATATATACTCATAATAATAATGTCCAAATAAACAAAATATTTTTTGAATCGTTAACGAAACTTTAACAATAAAGTTATATTTAACGTGTTTAATATGTTAGCCATATCATCATTAATCATAATATATATATATATATATATATATATATATATATATATATATATATATATATATATTTCACACAAAAATACTTAGTAAGAGATTGTTTGGCCAGAAAACGTTAATATGAAGTGTCGATTTTGATAAAATAATGTATACTTTAAACTTAATATGTTAATTATAAACATTAAAACCTTACAAAAATTAATAACAAAAACCACGTCCAGGGGGCTCGAACCCGCGCCCCTGGCCGGTTCATGGATCTGAACGCACACACCAGTAAACCAACTGCGCTGGCATGTCTTACGTTTTATATTTCAGAAAAATAAAATTTATACAGTAGCCCAGAAAACCCCCAAATCGCTATAAACCCTAGCACCTTAAATTCGTTTAACTGTTCAATGTTTGTTAAATTAACATTAGGGGTATTGTTATTGAATCAAAAACGAATATGTTACCTTGATTAATTACCAGTTACAAGTCCGTGTTGATGGTGAATGGCGAGTTGCAGATGACGGCCAGAAAACGAACAAATTTGATGGACAACGAGTTGTAGATTGAAATTAAACATAGGGTTTTGAATGGCGACGGAGTAAGAATCTTTCCTGGAGGTTTAATTGTGATAATATGTTTGCTAAGACGGATTTTCATAAACGTGTTTTTTGACCGAAATGTAAAATAGGCAATACGTATTATAACGATGTTCTTTCTTAATTAGCGGTGTCGGTTAGGCCGCGTTAGGAATGATTCACCAGTCCATGATTTTGATTTCCAAATATACGACGATAATTATTGATCAAGAAAGAAAATGGGTATATGGGTCATGGTTCACGGGTTCTAATTATGAGTTTGTATACAATATAATAATATAATATATATTTTTATGCAGATTTGCAAGAAGGTCCCTCAACTTTATAGATGAATACATATTAGTGTAAAATTAAGGTTTAGGGTAATTATTGTACATTCAACAAAGTTTATATAATAAATAGAGAAAAGTAAATTATAATATAAATAGATAATATAATTTATTGATTAAAACTTCCTGGAAAACAAAAACGGGTCGGGTCTTGGTAGTTACTACGTCATATGAAAACCCGAGTTGTTACAGTCTCCCCTACTTTAGGGCATTTCGTCCCGAAATTAAAGAATACTATAACAACACTATCAAAAAGTTTTAAGAAAAATAAAAAGTTTATAATGGTTTTAAAATTTATCATAACACAGAACCTTGGATAGTCAAAACTGTAACACCCTTGACAAACACAACATCGTCCCACTCTTAGGCTATCCCACATCGGTCGTGGATAAGAGAGATCCTTGGTTCATAAGTAAATGTCCTGCCTCTTCAATCACCAACGCGTTTTGGGTAACCAAAAACAAATCCGTGAGCTCTTCGTGGGCAGAGCGGAAAATATTGGTGGTACGAGGGGCCGGAATCACGGATTTGTTTTTGGTTACCCAAAACGCGTTAGTGATTGAAGAGGCTGGACATTTTTTTTATGAACCAAGGATCTCTCTTGTCCACGACCGATGTGGATAGCCTAAGAGTGGGACGATGTTGTGTTTGTCAAGGGTGTTACAGACAACCCCCCTTTGGACTCATCGTCCTCGATGAGGCGTGTCCCATCATCCCGAATGGCACAAGAGTGGCTTTGATACCACCTGTAACATCCGGCCCCTCGTACCACCAATATTGTCCGCTCTGCCCACGAAGAGCTCACAGATTTGTTTTTGGTTACCCAAAACGCGTTGGTGATTGAAGAGGCAGGACATTTACTTATGAACCAAGGATCTCTCTTGTCCACAGCCGATGTGGGATAGCCTAAGAGTGGGACGATGTTGTGTTTGTCAAGGGTGTTACATTGATATTGAAAGACGGCTTAGTCAGTCCCCAAAAGGTACTTTTAATAGCCCTGATTCAATGACTTATCAAGCCGATAGTGAAGCCAGTGAATTGGATGTGAGATCCAAAGTCAATAAAGTAAAACGCAAAAAGAAACCTTTTTGGAAAACTAAAAAGGATAAATAAAAAAGGATCCTAAGACTGAAAAGTCTGAGGATTCACCAAAAAAAGTTTTAAAATCCAGAAAAGAAAAGTTCAAAATTGCCAAAACAAAGAAACAAGTTTCTGCTTGGATTCCTAGGGACCATTCTTCAAGCGATGAGTCGCCAAGAAATAAATGGTTTTCAAGAAATAAAATCAAGTTTGGTCGATTTATGGTCGACTTTACCGAGACAAAAATGCCTCGGGAACCCATGTCCATTTAAACGCTTAGTGCATATAGGGTCAATCAAGGAGGAATATCAAGAGAATTCGGAACTTAGATAGTGGTTGCACCCGACATATGATGGGAGACGAACCCTTGTTATTTGATGCTAAACCATTCGATGGCAGATTCGAGTCTTTCGTAAGCGACATGGGATGAAAAACTTTAAGGAAGGGAAATGGTACTTTGTGCTTCAACAACACTAAACTTGTTCAAATGGATCGACCACAACTTGTCGAGCGTTTATCAAACTCACCTCGTCCAACTACTTCTCTCAAGTGATGAATCCAACATAGCTACTGGGTTTTGGTTTGAATCTCTTCAACTTTGTTATATGATGTGATAATGCATGCTTAGTATAATCCATCTGACAACAGCTTTGCTGACCTTTTCACTAAAGCCATCGATCAATTTGATTAAAACAACCTATCTATCTTTTTGTATATAAATTTGTAAATATTTTTCAAATATATGACAATTTTAGATGGAGAAAATGAGTTAAGTTTAACTCACCAAAATCATTTTTACTTTACTTTAAGTAAAACAAATAAGTCACTTGACTTACCAAAAAAAATTTAATATTTCAAAATGTGAAAAAGTTTGAAAAGATATTCTCTCGTTTAGAGGGAGCTCCTAATACATATTTATATTTTTTATTTCAAAAATATTTTTATTTTACTTTAAGAAAAACAAAATGATTTACTTGACTTACCAAAAATATTTTATATTTCAAAATGTGAAAAAGTTTAAAAAGATATTCTCTCGTTTAGAGGGAGCTCCTTCTTAGAGGGAGTCAGATATTTTAAAAATTTGTAAAAAGTTTGAGAAATTGATCCAACCTTTGGAAAATGATAAGAAATTGACTTTATCGATCCTAGCACATGAAAAGAGTATATCAAAAGCCAACAAGATCATTGTTTGATGTGTAGATAGGCTTGACAAATGAGTAAGTGTCAAAGTGATATAAACCTAATTTCCCGCCTATGCTAGTGGGTTTACCTCAATGAAGCGGTTACCGACTCAAATATAAGTCATATCGATGAAGGAAAAAATGTTATTAGTCAGTCATATACGAGCCCGTTAGTGATTAAGCACTATAAAAATTATTCTTGCTTTGATATACACATTAAAAATCAAAATGAAAACGCAGAAAAACTGCAAAGTGCTTAAAAGAATTGAAATCAACAATAAAAAATGTTGATAAATTATCAAACAAAAAGGGGTTTATTAGAACCACGTAACGTGGGGTAAACAAGTAAGTCATAAACACTTTATATGAATATTTGTAAGTCTGTATGGTAATTAAGTCCATGGTTCAACCTTTAAACTATTTGAAAGAAAATTTGCAAAAAGTTTAAAATAAACTTAATATGTTTTGATCAATCATTAGGGGGTCGGAGTCAATTCGAGTGATACTGATAAACACAAACTATGCTAGAGGTATGATGGAGTTTGTAACATATCGGATTAACAGGGGACCACATAAGTACTGTGCCTAATTCATACCTTAATGTATCATTTTGATATCAAAATACTTGTTAAGTTTAAGGTGAACAAAACATATCTACAATCGACTTTGAGTTCTTGGCATAATAATACCCAAATAGAAGTGTGATCTATGACGTTATCGATCAATGTGATTCCATGTTGTGATATTTCTGGCCAAAATATTAAATTCATTAGAAAATTTTGTAAATATTATTATTATATAATATTAATTTCATCTTTACTCAAATCTTAATTTTATTATTATCTTCTTTTGTTTTATTTATGATGTATATATATTTGAAATACTATAATATATAAAAATGCTAAAAAGATTTTAAGTTTTTATGTGTTTGTACGTATTTTGTTAAATCTGTGTTTTATTCAAAATCATGTGTTTTTTTGTAAGGCCCGTTACCGGTGCCCTACACTGGACGTTGGATTTACTCATAAACATTTTTCTACAATCAGAGTTAATTAAAATTTCACGCGGAATATAAAACTTTCATTAAACATTCATTATATTCATAAACTTGTCTTAATCAAGCATTCTTGTCTTTCAGTTTAAACATCAATTCATAAAAACAACTTGAGTCTTCAGATGCCAGCCTCTTATTCTTCTGCCATGTGCCCCCGCTCAAGCCAGTTGTTTCATTCTACTCACCTGTGTGCATACTAACAGTCAGCTACGCTGAGTGAGTTCTAGTTAATCATACAACATATAACACATTCATAACAAAATACTTTCGTACATACTTCATACTTTCTTACTTTGGTTTTCAATATACTTACTTACCTTCATACCTTCTTTCTTTCATATTCATACCTTACGTTTTAAAGAACGTTACGCCCTATAACCGTCGCATACATTATTAGGGTATGCAACCCTTTAACCTTCGCATATATTATTAGGGTATGCAACCCTCTAACCTTCGCATATATTATTAGGGTATGCAACCTTGTAACCTTCGCATATATTATTAGGGTATGCAACCCTGTAACCTTCGCATATAATATTAGGGTATGCAACCCTGTAACTTTCGCATATATTATTAGAGTATGCAACCCTGTAACCTTCGCATATATTATTAAGGTATGCAACCCTTTAACCATACATTACTTTTCATTATCATTATCATTAACACATTCATACATACCTTTCATAATATCATACATACCATATTCATACATACTTCCTTTTCACATACTCATATCACACATACTACACAATACCTTCCTTAACAATACGTGCAATATCCGAAGATCGTTCACGTACTGTCAAGCATGCATTCATAATATAAACATAACCATCACATTCATCATTAAGACATACACTTACCATTTAAGGTAAGTGTATTAACATTCACATAGAGTATGAACACAGCCCCGAAAACATAACAAGGAAGTGGGGCTAGAAACTCACCTGGATCCTGTTACGTTCTCCGTTTATTTTTATTCCCATCCTTAACTGAGCTCGGCAGACTGTACATTAATTATACGTATCAATATATGTCCTATTCACATTATTCATATTTCAGCCAAAATGGCTAAGTCTGGTATATTCTAATGGTCTTGTTTTAGAATACAATTTACTTAGAATATTTTATCCTTAAACCCTAATGTATTTGAATACAAGGTATTCAATTATTTTAGTATTCTTTTCTTCCTTTTCCTTTGTATCAATTAGTTCAATCCTTGGTAAATCTTTCTTTGTTTCTGTTCAATTGGAATACAATATTGTACTCGAAACATATGGAATCCAAAGGGCATGTAAACACACCAACACACCATGTATTCGAATATAGTGGTGTATTCGTATGTATAGATGTACCCGCATGTATACATGTGTATTAAAATACCACCTTTGCATTCGAGCCTGATTTTGTATGTGAGTCCCTTAATATAAGCGAATGTGGACATGTATTAGGGTCACCTTGTATTCGCATATGCTCCGTGTACTCGAATGGCATGATGTATGTGATCATATACTTGTATTCGAGTTAACCCATGTATTCGAAATAGTTTATTGTATTCGGGTTTGGTGTTGTATTCGAACTATGTATTGCAAGCGAGTTGCTAAGTGTATTCATAAAAAGACCATGCAATCGAATATGTGGATGTATTCAAATGTCTTTATGTAATTGAACCCATTAGTTGAATTCGAATAGGAGTATGTGAACCCCGTTGTATTCGAATGGGCTACATGTAATCGAGCCTGCTCAATGTATGCGAATCATGCGGGTGTATTTGAATCGTAAGCATGTATTCGAGTTGGCCTATTGTATGTGACCATGGCCAATATAATCGATCACAAGGGTTGTATTCTAACTATAGCATTGTAATTGAATCCTCTTAGTGTATTCGAATATGTCTATATAGTCGAATAGGCTTGTGTAATCGAACCAGACATGTAATCGAGTTGTATGGATGTATTCGAACCACACCGTGTAATCGAGTCTTAACCTTGTAATTGAGTATATATATATATATATATATATATATATATATATATATATATATATATATATATATATATATGTATTCGAGTGAGCTGAAGCTGTTTGGCCTTTTTATCACTATTATCATTACATTTTTTGACCTTAACGCTTTATTATGGTTTGGTATTAACCCATAAACATTTCCCTAACCGTTTTCGGCCGAAACTCGACCCGTGCAACCATAAATCTTGAACCTTTATGGCTTAAAATGTTCCAAACTAGATCTAGGGTTTCTTTTATGAGCCATTTATAACCATGAGTTCATCAAGTCCATTTTAAACATCAAGTTTATACCTTTATGGTTTGTCTATGCCCGATCTACTCTAGGGTTAAGTTTTAGGGCAAACCGTTCATAAAAACGTAATATTTAAAGATAAGGAACATACCTTTAAACGTTTGTTAGGTCACGGCTAGCTTGGTTATGAACAACAAATCTTGTATCTTGCTTATATATCCAAGATCTAACAATATGTAGCTTGGTTTGGGTCCTGGATCTCTTCTCCTAGCTCGCGGTCGTAAGTAATAGGGAGTATGTGTGTGTTTTGAGTGTGTAGAGAATAAGATGGAGAGAAACTAGGCTTTTAGGGTTTTAAGGAGGTTTAAGGGAGTATTTATACTCTCTTAAGCTAATGGACCTATGGCCCATCCCATCCCTTATTTCATCTTTCCCCACCCAAGTCCATACTCCTTATTATATTTAATCTTAATTAAATATTAACGCACGTTCAAACATAACTTTCCTTTTTTTTATTATTATAAAATTTAGGATGTTACAAGTCTTCCCTCCTTAAAGAGGTTTTGTCCCCGAAACCTAACTATTACTAAAACAATTTCGGGTAGAAATTGCGCATCTCTTCCTCAACTTCCCATGTAGCGTCTGATCCTTTGTGATGCTTCCATATCACTTTCACAAAGGGTATAACCTTGTGACAAAGTTGATTTTCCTTGCGATCACAATCTCTATAGGTTGCCCAATGTAGTTCAATTGTTCATCAACCTCAATATCCACCAATGGCAAATGAGATGTGTCATCAGCTAGATATTTTCTCCGATGAGAAACATGGAAGGTTGAATGAATTCCTTCTAACTCCTCGGGTAAATCTTACTTGTAAGCCACTTCACCCACACGATCCATAATCTTAAATGGTCCAATGTACCTCGGACTCAACTTTCCCCTCTTCCTAAAACGGACAATTCCTTTCCAAGGCGAGACCTTGAGCATCACATTGTCACCATCGTTAAACTCAATCAGTCGTCGCCGCTTATCAGCATACGACTTCTGCCAATCTTGAGCAGCTTTCATATTTTCTTTGATCTGATCAAACTTTGAAGAGGTTTCTTGCAAAGCTCCCAACTTCCCAGATCTTTCTGACCAATCTCCCCCCAACATACGGGGGCTCTACAACGTCTTCCATACAGCATTTCGAATGGTGGCATACCAATACTCGAATGGTAGCTGTTATTATAGGAGAACTCTGCCAGATGCAGGTGATCATCCTAACTCCCTCCAAAGTCTAAAACACAAGCACGTAGCATATCCTCAAGGGTTTGGATCGTCCTTTCAAAATGTCCGTTTGTGTGAGGATGATACGCCCTACTGATGTTTAATCTTGTTCCCATAGCTTCATGGAACTTCTTCTAGAAACTCGAAGTAAAACAAGTATCTCTATCAGACACAATAGACAGTGGAACTCCATGCTTAGTCACAACCTCTTTTATGAACAAACTTGCTAATGTTTCTGACGAGATAGCCTCTCGTATTGGCAAAAAGTGAGCACTTTTGGTCAAACGGTCCACAACCACCCAAATGATATCATGATGCTTAGCTGTATGGGGTAGCTTAGTTATGAAATCTATGGTGATATGTTCCCATTTCCATTCTGGTATCTCCAGAGGCTGCATCTTCCCATAAGGTTTCTGATGCTCAGCTTTGACTTGTAAACAAGTTAAGCACTTACTAACATAATCTATTACGTCATTCTTCATCCCTGGCCACCAGTAGTCTCTTTTCAAATCCTGATACATATTAGTGGAACCTGGATGAATCGAGTATCTCGACTTGCGAGCTTCATCTAAGATTCGACCTCTGAGATCCCCATGGTGTGGAATCCATATACGGTCAAATCTTATCTTAACACCATGAAGGTTTTCCATCAGTTAATCTTGTTGCCCTACAATTCTTTCCTTCTTCATTAGTTCACCATCTGCAAGCACCTCAGACTGCACCTTGATGATTTCTTCAATGAGATCCGAGCTAACAATCAACTTATACGACTTCACTGTCGCAATGACTTCTTCATTTTTACGAATTAGCGTGTCAACGACCACATTAGCTTTTCCAGGATAGTACTTGATATCACAGTCGTAGTCCTTTTTCAACTCTAACCATCTCCTCTGCCTCATATTTAGTTCTTTCTGCTCGAATAAGTACTTTAAACTCTTATGATTTGTGTAGATAGTACACTTAGTACCATACAGATAATGTCTCCATATCTTGAGAGCATGCACTATTGCTGCTAGCTCTAAATCATGTGTCGTAGAAGTGCTCTCGTTAACTTTCAACTGTCTGGACGCATAAGCTATAACCTTCCCTTGTTGCATCAACACGCAACCTAACCCACGATGCGAAGCATCAGTACAGACAACCAAATCCTCGTCACCATCTGGTAAAGCAAGGATTGGAGCTTGCGTGAGTCTTTTCTTTAATTCCTCAAAAGCTTCCTCTTGAAACTTTCCCCAACTGAACTACCGACTTTCGGGTTATACCGGTCAATGGTGCGGCTATCTTGGAGAAGACTTCGATGAATCTCCTATAGTAGCCAGCTAACCCTAAGAAGCTTCGTATATCAGTCGGGTTCTGCGGAATCTTCCAATTCATTATCGCCTCAATATTAGCTGGGTCCACGTTAATCCCTTCAGGATTGATCACGTGACCTAGAAATTGCATTTCTCGCAACCAGAATACGCATTTCAAATACTTAGCATACAACTTTTCTTCTTTAATAACCTCCAATACTTCCCTCAGATGCCCGACATGATCCGACTCGCTCTTTGAATAAATCAATATATCATCAATGAAAACGATAACTGACTTATCCAACATCGGCCGACACACCCTATTCATCATATCCATAAATACTGCAGGAGAATTTGTTAGACCTAATGACATCACGAGGAACTCGTAGTTTCCATACCGCGTCCGAAATGCTGTCTTAGGGATGCCTGCCTCTTTCACTTTCAACTGATGATAGCCTGATCTGAGATCTATTCGTGAGAACCAACTCGAACCTTGCAGTTGGTCAAACAAATCATCAATCCGTGGCAACGGATATCTATTCTTCACCGTAAGCTTGTTCAACTCATGATAGTCAATGCACATTCTCATACTTCCATCCTTCTTCTTAACAAATAACGCTGGTGCGCCCCACGGGGAAACACTTGGTCTTATAAAACCTTTGTTGAGGAATTCTTGTAGTTGGTACATCAATTCTTTCATTTCGGACGGCGCTAGACGTTAAGGCACTTTCGCGACAGGTTGGGCTCCTGGTATTAAATCTATCTGGAATTCTATCTCTCACTCCGGTGGCAACCCCGGAAGATCCTCAAGGAATAACTCTGGGTATTCGCACACTATAGGAACATCTTTCATTTCTTTCGTCTCGGCCGTAGCATTGACAACATACGCCAGGTAGGCACCGCACCCTCGTCGTAACAAACCTTCGGCTTTTATCATCTGGATGACATTAAGCCCAAAATTTTCCTTATCACTATAAACCGTCATCGCACTACCATCCAAGGACTTTAACCTTATTATCCTACTCTTACACACTATCTGAGCTTCAAACTCAGATAACCCATCCATTCCCAAAACTACATCGAACTCTCCTAAGGTCATTACATATAGGGTAACAGGGAACTCACGTCCCTCTAGTTCTATCTTACAGTCCTTAACCATTCTCATTATTTTAACCGAGGTGTCACTAGCGGTTTCTACTATAAACGTTTCACGCACTTGGAAACATTTCATTTTAGCTAACTTACTAAATGTTGTAGCTACAAAACTTCTATTAGCACCCGAATCAAACAATACTGAAGCAGAAATACCGTTTACTAGAAATGTACCTGTCACAACATTAGGGACATGCTTGGCCTGTTCTTGAGTCAACATGTAAGCCATGGACTTTGGTCTTGATGGCTCAGCATCCTTCTTCCCACTTCCTCCAGCTTCAGTACACTCCCTGGCCATGTGGCCTGTCTTACCGCACCGGCAACATGTCGGTTTCTCACTGCACTCATGAGAATAGTGCCCCATTTTCCAACACTTATAACAGGCGTTTGACCCAACTATGCATTCTCCTCCATGCGCCTTCCACATTTATTACAAACATCTAACCCCTTACTCCACTTGCACTCACCACCGTGCATTTTACCACATGTCTTGCACGATCTCTTCTCCCACACCTTCTGCTTCTTATCCTTGGAGTTCCATAACAGAGTACCGAGTCATTTAGCATGATTGACCCACTTCTTATCCTTTCTCTCCTCCCCCACCACAACATCATCTTTAGTCAGGTCCTCATAAACCATTTTAGCGAGTTCTACTACTGAATCAAACGTAGCAGGTTTGTAGGTTCCCAGCAGGATCTACACAGGAGTATCTCGTAACACGAGGGTGCGGAATCCCCTACGTATACGATACGAGTGCTAACACGATGAACACGTAAGTCACACGTAAAACACACGAATATAAAGGAATACTTGTTATATTGTAAAGACAATAACCAAAGACCAAACACATAACACCAGAGTGTCACCAAAACACAGCCGTCAAGTCTAATGCAAATGAGCCGAAGTTAGGATACATATAACACGATAACTTCGCCTAACATACTAGGAAAAGTTATCCCTAACTTCGCTACTCACCAAGTTCGCTTAAACAAAAACGCAAACTAACAAGTTCAACACAATAAGAACAATATCACGATTACAGACACAAATAAACACGAGATAAATGAACTACTGGCATCATGCACCAACAGACTCCCCCTTGGCAGTAGCTTCATATCTCTAACATCTTTCTCGTGTCATGTAATCCAAAAATCACGTACCCACCGTCTTCAAGCATGAATGCCCTGTCTTACACAGACATAGACCACCCTCTGGTACTTCTTTGCTTCGTCTTTCCACGCAGGTATATAAAAAATCTTCTTGTCGTTGAGTACCTGCAAGTCAGCTTGAGACAAATTTACCAAGTGCATTGGATCATACACTCTCAGGATCTCCTGTTCGTCTTCATCTTCCATCACAGCTTCAGCAGTTTGACAATCAACGTTCCACCATTTGAGGTCCTTCAACACATCCTGGGGCATAAGCTTCATAGGAACCTCTTTCAAACAACGAATCGGCTTGTACTTCATCACCATCCAGGGCTTGCCATCAGCCCGCATTCCACGTTCCTTATCTTCAATCAGCTTCCCCTTTTGAGGCTTCAGAAGCTCAAACTTTTTATCTTTCACACTTTCCTTCCACATGATCTTTCCAACCCATCTCGCAAAGTCATCATCACTTCTATTTATCAATCTCAACCGAGCCAAATCTTTCACTTCACACTCCGGCAAAGTGTTAAGTGATCTCAATGCCTTAGCAAAATATTGAACCCCATCATATTGCTTTATCACAAAAAACTTTAACTGTTCATCATACAACCAGCAAATAATACCTTTCTTCGACTCAGTATAACCCTTGATATTGTAAATTTTCTTGAACATCGCGGGTACCACTGGCTTCTTGGTTTTGAATAACCACTGAGCACAGCCTTCTTTCCACCTAGGCTGCTCCTCCCACTCAGAATCACCCGACACATATTCATCTTGAACCACATTTTCTTGATCAACACTTGGAATATCATGCTCAACACTATCATCAACTATCTCACTTTCCTCTAAACCACTATCAATCTCTATCTGTTCACCAATTTTCTCAATCTCACTAACAGTCAACGCATCGTCACCCAACTCATCCTCATTATCAACAACCACTGTCTCATCACCTGCACTGCCCGATGGACCAGCAGACTCCCCCTGAGATGTGGAAGCTCCAAGAGTTTGTTCAGTTCTTGGTAGCTCACCACCTACATCTTTCGATGAATTGGGATCATCATCTATGTCATGTCTTTTCTTCGTTCTTAACTCATCACCCTTGCAACTCGACTCCCCCTGAGATGCTAAGAACTGCTTCAGCTGATCAAACAACTTACCATGCTCAACAAGCAGTGCAGTCTGAAGTTGATTCTCTGCCACCAGACGATTAATAGCCTGAGTCTGAATAACATTTACCCTCGATTATTCAACAACCACCCTTTCAAGAGCCGCAATCATCTCAGAATCAGACAAATTTGGATCAAAATCAAAGTTCATGTGAGAGGTATCCTGAGCATACGGTGGTGGAATTTCCAAGCTTACAGGAATACTAGAAGTAGGCTGTATAGTAGCAGAGGGTGAAATTGAAACAGCCAACCCGGCGGTAGCTACCAATGTAGACTCAACAAACATAGCTACCACTTCAGTTGGAGTGAGAGTAGGTGGTGGCAATGAAACAATCTTCGGTGCTGACATCTGGACCGTAAACGGAGCTATACTAGATGGTGAAGATACGGGCACCAAAGGTACACTCGAGGACACGGGCAATGGAACAGCCGAAGAAGCAGGTAACATAAACATACCAGATAACGACGGCGGGGAAAAATGGATAACCCTTGAACTTTCACCAACTTTTTCCTTCTTTGATCTTCGTACCAAACGATACAAGTCCTCCTCATAATCCGAGTCACTATCATCTGAGTCTTTCTTTCGTTTGCAATGGATTCTTTCTTGTCTGGAAAGAACTCGATGTGCTTCAACAACGTCATCAGTGGAGGAATCAGATATGGTTCCCTCAGAATCCTCCACAGATGGATCAACCATAGGAACATATATACCAGAAACATCAACTATTGAGGCTTGAACTTCAGCAGCAGTATCAACCCTTTCCATATCAAAGAAACCTTGCCCTCCAAAGGCAACTTCAAGATCAACTTGTTATTCAGGAGCTGCAACAGGGTCAACAAATGGTGCTTATTGTTCTACGAGTGGTGGTTGAACCATAGGAGGTGGTTGAGGAATATGTTGTGGTGCCGGATCATTAAATTCATCTCCTGGAGGAGCAACATAAGTAGGGTTCACTAAATACCCAAACAGTGTTGTGTGTCTTGGCCTAAGTTCGGACTTGCTTCGCGGCTGGATGACCTACATTGTGCAAAAATCCTCTTGTTTATACTTTCAACATAGGAGATAGGACGACGTTGTGGCAGATTGGGAGCAACATGATTGAGAATCATTTGTAAGAATCTTGGGTACATCAAGAACCATTCCCGTGCCAATGCTTGTCGCTGACGATCGATCTCATAAAATACCATCTGACTGAAACTATAAGGCTTGTTGTAAGTCAGTGCAGCCATTGCAGATTGCATTGTCGCACCCATACCATCTGTACCAGCCTTGCGTCCAGACATGCACACAATCATCACGTGCATCAAGAACCGCCACTAGTCCAATAGAAACCCCTTTCTCCTTTGAGAATCATCTAACGGACCTGAATAACCCATACGAAGAAACGCTCCAGTTCTGAAAGAAGCAGAAAACTCAGTAGGATCCTGAGTGGTTTCAACCCCGAACTGTAAGGCTTCCCCGATCTGATTTTCCGAGAACTGTACCACTTGATTGTTCACAGTAGCACGCATCACTGTAGGTTCAACTCGACATTCATATTCAACGGTCCTCCAGAAGTTTTCTATATTCGGTAGAGATATCGGCAGAGTAGTTGTAATGGCATGAAAGATCCGTGAGCGAATGAGAAACGAAATGATCTCACGGAAGTCATCAGTTCCACGACCATCCGGATCCAAGGTGATATATATGTTGTGGCCCGGAAAGAATTGTCTCTTATCATCTCTGCCTTCATTACCACCAGTACCAAAAGCACCAGCCATAGCAACCATACCTGAACAACACAAACGGGCTAAGTTAGATCTATGAAGTAACAGTTCTTAACTTCGCTGTTATATCAATAGCGAAGTTAAGATGTAGCGAAGTTGGTAATTTCGCTGGACACATAACTTCGCTTGACGTGAAGAGTTCAAACACAGAGTGTAACAGGGTTACTATACTCAAGCGAAATTGCAAAAATGGACATAATAGGTTTTAGAAAAGAGGTTTTCAAAGTGAGAGAAGTTAGGTTTAACTTCGCCCCTGCCCAACTTTGCTGTAACCCTAACTTCGCCGCATAAACGGCGCATCAAGAACACCCAGTTAAGTTGAAGAATGGTCAATCAGAGAGTGATTAAATGAATAGGATAATGCAATTAAGATTTCAAATAACTTATTTATATCAAAACAATCTTAACTCGAGTTGAAAAAGGTGCCCTAAGGGTTTTATAAGAAAATCTAATTAAACTATCATTGAGTAACAAATTAATAATCAAGTAACACAAATTATGCATCAAGAGAACTTGAGGAACCTTAATCGCAGAGGAAAAACAGAAGTTGATGTTGATTCAAAGGTAAATTCGCCGAGGGTTTAAGTTTAAAAAAAAATTTGACCAATAGATTGACCTCGTATGCCTTTTATACTGTCAATGAAAACCCAGCGGCGAAGTTAGTGCAACTTCACCCTTTAGTCAAGTTCGCCTGAAAGACAACTTCGCAATAGCGAAGTTAATTTTAAAAACAAATCAATCAAAAATGAGTAACCAAGATTTTTATGAGAAAAACCATAAGACAAACTACATAACAAAGGTTAAATAAACGGGATCAAATTTCAGTCTTGCAGAAACCCAGCATGTTTTTAGAAAAGATCCAAACAGGAATCATACTGATTAAGATGCTGTCACATAGATCCATGTTCAGCTTTATTTTGACATAGAGAAACAGGTTGTAGGCAGGTATAAAACTTAGTATGGTTTTCATTGCTTATGTGATATGGATTAAGTTCAATTAAGCTCAAAATTTAGATGGACATCGCTTGAGAAATTGTGATGCCTCCAATCTATTCTCAAGGCGTATTTGGCTTTCCCCAGATCACCCCGATTTGACTTCGACCCGTAGTGTCTGATTAATCATTATGCACGAGTCATCTCTTCGACACTTTCAAATTGCTTTCATAAGACTCAATTGATGATATATATTTGATATTTGTGACTTGATGAACTTAGTAAATTTTTTTTTAACTATAACGAAAGCTTGCAAGTCCCGAATCTGGATCAATGCAGAAAACTAACACAATCTTCGCGGGGGATCAAGACACTCACGGGCTCGTGTATGACTGGGTAATCACTTTTCTGCCTATCATTCGGAGAGATATATGTGGAGACATGCACATTTCAAAATGACTTTCCACAGTAAATCGAGTAGTTTTAGTTTGTATCACTTCTACTTTTACGCACCATAGAAAGCTACCATAACATACAATGACTGTTCTAGAATCTTTTAGGCCTAGTTACTTCACCGGTTAGGCACACAAAATCAGTTTATCTATCACTTTCCAAGGTTGGATCAATTTTCACTGACAACACCAATATTGAAACTTCTTGCGAAGTTATAGACTGAAAAAATATATCATTTCCCAAAAAAAAAATATATTTAAATTCAGACACCCCGATCAAGTCAAAGTCTTTAGGTAAACGGCTATCCTGAAGATCCAGTGGATCAGCAGGACCAACCACATACGAATATGTGTCCCTCCGACTAAGTATGATCGACTAATTTTCAGCGAAAGAACAAAACTCATCATAACCGCCCCGGTCGCTCTCAGTTATTAGGTTAATGGCTATCCTTATAGTCTACAAGTAGATGTAAGGACCAAACATATTCAGGAATATGTCCTTCAAACTTAAGCTACCGACATAGATTTCAGTGATAATGATGTTTTTTTTAATAAAAAAAACACACGGAAAACAAGGTTACTCGGGATTGATCATCCCATTAAGCTCAACGAAGTTTTTAAAACGGGATCGGTCAAACACTTTTGTAAAAAGATCGGCAAAATTATCCAGTGAATCAACCTTTTTAAGCACAATTAATTTCTTCTCAGCACAATCCCGTATGAAATGATGACGAATGTCAATATGTTTAGTTTTACCGTGTTTAACGGGATTGTTAGTTACTGAGATAGCAGCAGTGTTATCAATCCAAATAGGAGTTTGAGTGAAATTCAGACCATAATCGCGCATTTGCTGTTGTATCCATAAAACCTGGGAGTAGCAGTTCGATGCTGCCATGTACTCTGCTTCGCAGGTGGATATGGCTACAGAGGTCTGCTTCTTGCACTGCCACGTCACCAATCTTCCTCCAAGAAACTGACATCCACCGGTTGTTGACTTCCTGTTCTGATTGCATCCTCCATAGTTAGTCGGTGTAAGCTACCAAATCCAGATCTCCTCCTTTTGGGTACCAGAGACCCAACTTGGGCTTTCCTTTAATATACCGCAACATCCTCTTCACTCCCTTCATGTGTGATTCCTTGGGGTTCACCTGAAAACGAGCACAAAGACAAACTGCAAACATAATATCAGGTCTAGAAGCAGTTAAATACATTAAAGAACCTATAATTGCTCGGTACTGAGTGGGATCCACATCTTCATCACTTTCTGAATCAGCACCCAGTTTGTGATTCACACAGATTGGAGTGTCAAACAGGGTGGAGTCGTCCATCTTAAAACGCTTGAGGACATCGTGGGCATATTTAGTTTGATGAATGAACATGCCATATTTCTTCTGATCTACCTGTAAACCCAAAAAGAAAGTTAATTCCCCTATGGCGCTCATCTCAAACCTTTTCTTCATGACTGTTTCAAACTCCTAGCACATGGAGATTTTTGATGCAGCAAAGATGATGTCGTCCACATAGACCTGGACAAGGAGAAAGTCACTCCCATTCCTCTTTTCAAACAATGTGTTGTCGATCTTTTCTCTCTCAAACCCATTTTCCAGCTAGTAATCTGACAGAGTTGCATACCAAGCTCGTGGGGCCTGATGTAGGCCATATAATGCTTTGCTTAGCTTGTACACATGATCAGGAAAGTCTCGGTCAAGGAAACCCGGAGGTTGCTCGACATATACCACTTCATCGACTTTTCCATTAATAAACGCACTTTTAACATCCAACATAAACACTTTCATCTCTTTGTGTGCAGCAAAGGCCATGAACAGTCGAATTGCCTCCAATATTACCACAGGAGCAAATACTTCATTGTAGTCTATCCCTTCCTGTTGGTTAAACCCTTTGACAACTAATCTTGCCTTGTTACGAATGATTACCCCTTTGTCATCTCTCTTGCATTTGAAAACCCACTTAGTACCGATTGCAGTCACATCATGTGGTTTTTCAACCAACTTCCATACTTTCATTTTATCAAACTGTGCCAGTTCTTCTTGCATGGCTTCTACCCACGAGCTATCCTTTAAGCCATCTGATAGTTCTTTGGTTCAATCTGACTGATGAAGCAGGCATACAAGCATTCATTCATAATACCAGTGTATCTAATGCTTGCATACACACAGGTGTTTTTCTCCACACTTCTTTTGGTTCGCACACCATCAGAAGGGTTACCGATCACATTCTCCAGGGGATGATCCTTGTGGATCTTAGAAGTTTGAACGGGATCCACTTGTAAGTTTTCCTCAAGATTCAAAGAGAGTTCATCTGAGTTGTGTTGAGTGTGAAATGGATTGAAAAAATCTTCATTTGAGACAGCAGGCGATTCAACGATATTTGGAGTGGTAGTGTGCTTTTCTCTACATTCTGGACGATGTATGACGGTCTCATTTTCATTGAACAGCATTTGAGTGGCCATTCTTTCTTCTGTCCCTGCAAAATCCAAGTAAGGAAAATTAAAAGATTTAAATAACTTATCATAGTCGAAGGCCTCAACCGGTCCCATGCTTGGCTTTGGTGGTTATAACTGGTAATGTCAGTGTTACAGACTACCTCAACCCTGTTGTTCGATAGGTTAAAGACTCTTCTGTTGGGTGTCCCAATAACGTAGCCTACGAGAATACCCTCGTTAGCCTTCTCACCGAACTTTGAGTTGGTCTTTAAAATCGAACATGGGGACCCAAAAGGTTCAAGTCCTTTCAATTTAGGCTTTCTACCATGCATAATTTCATAACAAGTTTTATTCAATCTTTTAACAGTTAAAACACGATTAAGGTTAGAGCAGGCTGTGGCTACAGCCTCAGCCCAGAACACCACGGGAAGTTTAGCGTCTGCCAGCATAGTCCTGGCGCCTTCAATTAGAGTTCTGTTCTTCCTCTCAGCTACCCCATTCTGTTGCGGAGTATATGGTGCGCTAAACTGATGTTCAATCCCTTTCTGCAAACAAAACATCTCCATTTGATAGTTCTTGAATTTTGTGCCGTTGTCACTCCTGATGAACTTGACCTTTCCCCCAACAATATTTTCTACTTTGGTAATCAAGTTGATCACCAATTGAACTGTCTTATCTTTTGTCTTCAGAAAATAGACCCATGAGTAAAGCGAGTAATCATCAGTCACAACCAAGCAATATGACATGCCACCTAGACTTTTGACATTTACGGGACCAAACAGATCCATGTGAAGCAAATCCAGAATAGTGACAATTGAGTTAACCCTTTTGGAGTGATGTGGTTTCTTGTGCTGCTTTCCTTTCTTGCATGACACGCATTGGTCTTCAATGTTGAAACTTTTTAAAGGAACTCCCAGTACCAGTCCATTCTTCACAATATAATTCATCTTTCAGAGATGGATATGACCCATTCTTCGGTGCCACAATTCCGACACAGACTCCGATGCTTTTGACAGTAGACATGATTCTTCCATCGCCATCTCTGTTGATCGCATGTCCATTACATATGTGTTCTTCTCCCTTGGAGCTTTCATCACAATCCAGGTTTCAGGAATCTTGAAACCGAGATAAAGCACGGGAGCCTCATCCTTGGTAAAATGCATAGTGTATTCTTTGTCACATATCTGAGAGACACTCAAGAAATTGTGCTTCAACTCCTCTATGAAATTTACCTTCTCCAACTTTATTCTACCATTTGTAACCATACCAATTCCAGTAATTTTTCCTCCATTTTCTCCAGCAAAACTAACCCTTCCTCCTTGAATAGCTTTCCAATCACGTAACAATCTCTTGTTACCAGTCATGTGCCGGGAACAGCCACTATCGACAACCCACATGTTGTTCACAGCCCTGTTCGACTGTTCCTGCACAATTAAAGAAACAAATTAAAAAGGAGGGACCCAAGACTTGTTGGTCTTGGGTTGATCAAATCGAATAAACGGTATCCAACTCCTCGGCTGCCCAAAGTTCCGTTGAGGGAAGTTTCTATTTGAGCTGAATGGAGGATATCTAGAAAATTTGTTATGAGGCCAATTAAACATTCTTGAGTTTCTAGCATTCTTGTATTCAAAATTACCTAATTTGTGGTTTCTTTTGTAAAATTGAGGTTGGTTTCTTTGAAAACTTGAATTTTCCAACGATTAAAGTCGGAGGCTTTATTATTATTACCAGTATCAGTTTTAAAGTGCGTTTTATTCTCAATCTTAGTTGGCCTCATATTTCTATAATTTCTCCTTTTTAGAGGACAGTCATTGACAAGGTGTCATATCTTGTTACACCTGAAACAACTCCTGTTGGGACAACTAGTGTCTGTCCGAACATTCATTTCAGAAGTTGTATTTGAAAAAAATGGACATGTGGTGGTGTGCTGATTTGAGTGCATTTAATTCTTACCATCTCAAAGTTTTCAGATTATGGTAATCCTCCCTAAGCATTGAAATTCGGCTTCACCGTTTTTCAAATTATTATATATAAGAAATCTGCTAAAGAGGACTATCAAAACTAGTTGGGCCTACCGACACATCCCAAGTTTAGTGCGTTATCTTTTATTTAATCTCAAATATAATAGTAGTTTTAAAAACCAATCTCAAATTTTTCTATCATTTTCCATTATTTGCAATAAAATTCGTTAAAATTTTTGGGACAATTTTTTTTTTAACTTTTTTTTAACCATTTTTTTTATTTTTATATTTTATATTTTTTTCTCTTTTTTTTTATAAAATTTGAAACTTTTTTTTTTACTTTTACATTTTTTTTAACCAAAAGAAAACGTCAGTTCCCATCCCCACACTTAAAACCTATGTAAACCTATGTAACTTTTACACTTTTTTTTTACATTGTCCCCAATGTAGGAATAGAAAAAGACAGAAAATAAAGCTGAATAAAAAATTTAAAGCAAATAAAACAATAAATTGGAACAGACTCCCCTGGTAATAATGCAGTTATCTTCAAAAGTCTCGTTCCATGGCGACCGTATAGCATTTCATTCGTGGTCGCAGCTTTCGGGTGTCCTCTGCAATATGATAGGCTCAGAAAATCCTTGTCCGAACAAGAAAATCCAATCCTGCAAAATAAAACTCAAAACAACCCAAAGCAGACATCAAATAGACTCTAAGGACTAAAAAGACTCATCAAAGAAAAATAAAACAAAGAAGAATAAAAATAAAATTAAAAGAAAATAATGCAACTAAGTTTTATACAAACTCTACAACTCGGGCAAAGTCCCGAGTGCTCCTCGTCTACTCTCCAGGCGGATCAAGGTAGATCACCTCCTCCTCGCAATCACCAAGTGGACCTCCAACATAATGCTTCAGTCTATGTCCATTCACTTTCCACGAATGTCCATCATCAGCTTCTATCTCAACCATTCCATACGAAAATGCCTCCTTCACTACAAACGGACCAGCCCATCGGGATTTTAATTTACCCGGAAACAACTTCAACTGGGAATTATATAGAAGAACCTTATCCCCACACTTAAACTCTTTGGATCCTTTAATATCTTTATCATAACGTTCCTTTGTCCGCTCCTTATACCCCCAACTTCTTTCATACGCCTCATTCCGTAACTCCTCAACCTCATGAATTTGAAGAAACCGACTCTTTCCTGCCGCAGATAAATCAAGATTTACGGCTATTAAAGCCCAATATGCATGATGTTCTAACTCTACTGGAAGATGGCATGCCTTTCCATAAACTAGCCGAAATGGAGTGGTCCCGATAGGCATTTTGAATGCAGTACGAAAGGCCCAGAGTGCGTCATCTAGCTTTTCAGCCCAGTCCCCGCGACTGTTCCCAACTGTTTTCTCTAAGATCTTCTTAATGCCACGATTGGTGTTTTCCACTTGACCGCTAGTTTGAGGATGGTAGGCCGTAGAAAGTCGATGGGTGACCCCATAACGTTTCAGAACCTTATCCATCTGAGCATTACAAAAGTGGGTACCCCGATCACTGATCAGGGCTTTAGGAGTACCAAATCGAGCAAAGAGTTTTCGAAGGAATCCCACTACAACTCGCGCGTCATTTCTAGGTAGGGCTTGAGCCTCCACCCATTTGGACACGTAATCGACTGCAACGAGGATGTATCTGTTCCCTCTAGACATAGGAAACGGACCCATAAAATCAGTGCCCCATATATCGAAGATCTCAACCACCTGGATGGGGTTTTGGGGCATCTCATTTCGGGATGAGATGTTACCAGCTCTCTGACACGCATCACACGAGCTAACAAACTCATGTGCATCACGAAAAATAGTCGGCCAATAGAATCCCGCATCAAACACCCGTTTGGCGGTATAAGTGGCACCAAAATGACCACCAGTCGGGCCCTCATGACAATGTCGTAGAATACTACGAGCTTCATCACCAAAAACACATCGGAGAATCACCTGATCTGAGCCAATACGGAATAAGTATGGATCCTCCCAAATGTAGAACTTAATATCTGCAAAGAACTTCTTCTTTTGCTGATATGTCATTCCGGGCACTAACTCACCAGAGGATAGATAATTCGCAAGATCAGCAAACCATGGAAACCCCTCATCACTCGCCTTTACATACAATAAAGTCTCACCCTGGAAATCATCACCAATCCCTTGTTCCCGGGTCCTGTCCAAGTCGGCATTTTCTAGTCGTGACAAGTGGTCGGCGGCAACATTTTCAGCTCCTCTCTTATCTTTAATTTCTAAATCAAACTCCTGAAGCAAAAGGATCCAACGAAGGAGTCGAGGCTTCGCATCTTTCTTAGCTAACAAGTAACGCAGAGCCGCATGATCAGAGAAAATGATAGTCTTAGAAAGCACGAGATATGAACGGAATTTATCGCACGCGAAAACAACCGCAAGAAGTTCCTTCTCTGTCGTGGTGTAATTCTCCTGAGCATCATTAAGGGTCTTGCTAGCATAATAGATGGGATGAAAATGTTTCTCTCAACGCTGCCCTAACATGGCTCCAACAGCAAAATCGCTCGCATCACACATTATTTCAAATGGAAGATTCCAATCAGGAGCAACAAGAATAGGAGCACTCACTAACCTCTCCTTAATCAACTCAAAGGCCTTTATACACTCCTCACTAAAATTGAACGGCCTATCTTTCTCTAAAAGTTGGGTCATCGGACGGGAGATTTTCAAGAAATCCTTAATAAATCGGCGATAGAATCCCGCATGACCTAAAAAACTACGAATAGACTTCACAGACGTGGGCGGTGGAAGTTTGGAAATGGTGTATACCTTAGCTCTATCTACCTCAATCCCCGCACTAGAAATCTTGTGACCTAAAACAATACCCTCACGAACCATAAAATGACATTTCTCCCAATTAAGCATAAGGTTCGTCTCTTCACATCTAGCAAGAACTCGATCTAAGTTACGCAGACAGTCATCGAAGGAATTCCCAAAGACAGAAAAATCATCCATAAAGACTTCCATGGAATCCTCGATTAACTCATGAAATATGGCCACCATGCACCGCTGAAATGTAGCTGGAGCGTTACATAGTCCGAATGGCATGGGTCGGTACGCAAATGTGCCAAAGGGACATGTAAATGTGGTCTTCTCCTGATCACCCGGTGCAGTGGGGATCTGGAAATAACCAGAAAAGCCGTCAAGGAAATAGTAGAACTGTTATCCTGACAGACGCTCAAGCATCTGATCGATGAATGGAAGCGGAAGTGGTCCTTTCGTGTGGCCTCGTTAAGTCTGCGGTAGTCGATGCGAACTCGCCACCCTGTTACAATCTGTGTCGGTATGAGCTCATTATTTTCATTCGTGATAACTGTCATACCGCCCTTTTTAGGGACCACCTGGACTGGACTAACCCATGCAGAGTCGGAGATCGGAAAAATCAAACAAGCATCGAGCAACTTAATATCCTCCTTCTTAACAACCTCCTGCATGTTCGGGTTAAGCCTCCTCCGTGGCTGAACCACAGGTTTAAACTCCTCCTCCATAAAGATTTTATGTGAGCAAAATGATGGGTTTATACCATTGATATCCATAAGCTTCCATGCGATGGCATGCTTATGAGATTTCAGAATAACCATCAACTTCTCCTTCTCCTCCGTCTCTAAACTCAAAGAGATGATGACGGGAAGTTGAGACCCCTCCCCTAAAAACGCATACTCGAGGTGAGATGGTAAATCTTTTAGCTCTAAAGATGGGGGGTTCTCAACAGATGGTTTTTGATGTGTGTCTAACGATGCTCTCACAACTAGGATTTAAATTTATTAAACGAAATTCCTAAAGAAGCCACACAAAACCGGCAAGTAACCGATCACTAATAGTATAGCACTAAGGAAGTCCGAGTGTCGAACACAAGGACACGTGAACACGTATCTAATACTTAACGCTAAATAACACTCACCTAAGAATAATATATTTTAAATTGATATTAATATTATTAAATACTTAACCTAACTTAGTTTAATTAACTTAAAAGACTTAATTTGAGAAGACTAAACGAAACTTTGAAAATAATTTTTATCAATGGGAAAAACGTCAACCTAGATAAGAATCCTATTGAAGGTATAATAAGCTACTGGATTATAGAATCTCACGACACCGGCTCTTAAGGAATGACACAACTAAGGTTCACTCAGGAAGCTAGATTACCTCTCGGTCTCACTAACAAGCCCTCACCTACACTTAGTTGATTTTAAGAACAAACCGGGTGACGAATTGTTAACGTGCTCTAATGCCAACTCTCCTCTCGGTCTCACCGACACACTACCCTAATGGAGACGAATACTACGCAACCAAGGATAGAGGAACAATTCAGTTTAACTTAAACTAGGTCAACTAATCGCTCACAAACCCAAATCCGACAAGAACCGAACCCGCTCTCGCTCGATCCTAATCCTAACAAGTAAAAGCTATGAGACGAGTTTACTTCCTATCACCTCTCGGTCTCAAGGAAGGTGTCTACCCTCTGATTTTAACTAATTAATATACCCAAACTTACCCTATGGATGTACACCCCGCAAACAATCTCTAAACACAAAGTAAATAGTTCAAAAAAGCTAAAATCAACTAAAACCGATTCAATCAATCAAAGCAAGAGGTAATTGAGTATTATTAATCAAAACACAGCCACTAAACACAACCTAATTCAATTTTAAACCAAACTTTACATTAACAAATCAAGTCATGATCATCAACAATCCAAACTACTTACTAAAACCTAACAATAATCATCTAACCTAGGTAGAACTAACTACTTTAGCCTAACATTGATTTTGGACAGCAGCATATGGTTAAGATAAACATCAAATAACTCAACCAAAACATTATAAAACTCATTCAATGATCAAGAACAATCAAACACAAGTCAAACTTCAAATTACTTGCAAAACAATCCAACAAAAAGCTTAAACTTAACAAGTTAGGGTTCTTGAACTAATGACAAAGTTTATGGATGATTACTTAGGGTTATATGGCTGAGATTATGAATGTATATGACCCGTAGCTGCTGTCCACAACTGTCCTTAGCCTCCTTCTTCTTCCCTTGGCTCAAGAATTGCAAAAAACGAATTTTTCCTCTTGAATGGGGGCTTTTAGAGTTATTTTTTTCCTAGTTGGGTGTTGATTTCGGGATTGATGGCTGGTTTTTTGCAGCAAATTACGTTAATTAACTTAATATAATATCATGTAAGGCTTCTAACTTGTGGGCTTGGTCGGGCCTTGAGTTGTAGTTTTAAAACTTGACCAAAAAGGCCCCTAGAGTCTTCCAACTTAACTCTTTTTTCACCATCTTTCATAAACCTACAATTAACATTTAAACTTTGTAAATTATTGCACTTAACCCCCAATACTTTCATAAAATAAACAATTAAGCATAAAAACCATGATAAAATCATAAGGAAAGTAAGTGTGTTTTACAACACATCAAACATCCCCACACTTAAGACTTTTTCGTCCCTGAAAAAGATTTGACTGCCTTTGGATCAGAATCGGAAAATCAAAGTCAAATCAAACATATAGGTTAGATTTTAAAGCTCAGAAAAACGCAAAAACCGCGATCATCGATATTTTTGTCCACCTAAACCCATGCCTTAATCTTTACCGAGACAAATAAGATCCGACAATAATATTACTTAGTGGTTTACACAATTAAGACCCGCTTATTTTTAGCTTTTACCGGACCAGGCCACCCCAACTTGACTTAAACCTCAAAGTTAGCAGATTTAAAACTTTTGTTACTCTAATTTTTTATGAATAGTTAAGACGATCAAGGGTATTGTTTATCCACCTAAGCTTAAGCATCAAAGTCTACCAAGCAGCCATTAGATACAATTAAGATTCAATTAATTAATAGCTAGTGTTCCCCACAACATGACATACCCCCGTTATCAAGCAATACCCCCGAAACCATCACCATAGGTGAGTATGCAAAATTTCATCTGTAGGGCTTACATGTAGCGTGTCCCTTGTGGTCCGTTTCTTAATGGTAATGAGACGCGAGCAAGGGGACCCCACATGGCTAACAGCGTGGATGATCAAGTCTGTAGTGTATTTGTACTTTTGTACTTTTGTGATCATGTTTATATATTGACAAGGGTTTGCTCTTTGGCTTGATTTTAAATATCCACAACCCCACTTAAGAATTGTGAATACCCAGTTAAAAAGATTGCATACAGGCCCATGGTATCCGGACCCGAAGCATCCCATCAATACAGGATTTAAGGTTATAAAACCATACGCCAATGAGGTGTAAAACACTAAACTAGCAGTTTAAGATTTATATCACAGGCTACACGGCATACTCTAACGTTAAACCTACCCAAGCATCATATGATAACGTATTCAAATTTTTAAAACTCATGATACTTCCATTTTTTTCATACCAAAATTTGAGGCTTGAGTATGGCCCGACCTTTCATTGCTTATTTTCCACTGACAAAACGCTTTACCCACAAAAGATTTCCGTTTAACCGTTTTATCAAATTTGCCCTTTCATTTTCAAGGCTGAGCCTATCGACACATCCCAAGTTAAGTGCGGTTTCTTTTATTTATCTCATATTATTAGTAGTTTGAAAAACCGATTTCCGATAAATATCATCATCTCCCACTTTAATGCAAAAGAAACTAAAAACAAGGGGCATTTTTTTTTAAACAATGTACGAAAACGAAAAACAAGTGAAAACTTTTTATTTTTTAATTTTTTTTTACAACTAAGTAAAATAAATTCCCATCCCCACACTTAGAACGAAATCGCCTCGATGAGAACAAGGAAAAGAAATAAAATAAAAATAAAACGTAAAGCATAAAATTAAAACTTGAAAGAACTGAAATTAAAATAGAGAATGGGTTACTCCCCTGGTTTAGATGCAGATTCTTCATCAGCTGTGTATGACTCGAACGAACGACCGTATAGCATTTCATTCGTGGCCGCAACTTCGGGTGAACCAGTTCCAAAACGCCATCAGAGCTACCATGCGCATAATAATACCTGCAAAAACTCAAACTCGCTCGCATGTAGCGGCGTACAAAACAGAAAACAAAAACATAAGAAATAAACATATTTTTGTGTTTTTGATTTTTTTTTAATTTTTTTTTATTTTTATTAAATATTTAATTTTTTATTTATTTGTATTTTTAATTTTTAAATAACAAAAATAAAAGAAACAAAACTCTAAATCTCGGGCTGCCTCCAGAAAGCGCTTAGTTTAACGGGTCCTTAGCCTGACCCCAAATCTCAATTTCAATCAGGTGGCTTCTCCTTTATCCGTTTCCCACTCGACCCGTTTCGTTTTATTCGTTTACTATTAGTTCGGAAATACTCACCAGAAAAATTTAGAGAGATTTTGAAAAACTGAAACGGGTCGGACCACCAAGACTTATACTTACCCGGACCAAACTTTATACGAGTCGTGTAATGAAGGAGGATGTCATCTTTGCTGTGTGTCAACTTTTTATGTTGTTTCGTATGTCGTATCCTCACTTTCAAGTTCGTTTGATCCAAGTATACATGTTCTCTCTTCTGTGGTGTGTCTCTGAAAATTAATCTTTCCGGACCAATGTCACCTCTCGGGTCAAATTGCATATCATCTACTTCCATAAAGGTATCCTCCCCAAGCTCTTCATGACAACCCCCAATATCCAAGACAACCACATTCGCCTCTTTAATCAGTTCAGACTTTTGGTGTTCTCCTTCTAAATCCTCAATCATATCATTCTCACAAGACAGGTGTGATGCATCAAGTGGATTTGTTTCATGGCCGGGTGGATTCTCACCTTCTTCATCACATAAGGACAAATGCTCCTCCTCTATCTCTTCCCCTACTCTTGAATCCTCAATCTCACTTAGGGGTTCGATAAGCGTTTGACTCGGAGGTGGAACATATACCGAGTCATTCACAATAGCATGCAGTACATCGTCCATTATTGCCTCCAATTCTGGGGTGGGCTCTAATATATTTCCCAATGAATCTTTATACCCTAAGAAGTTTCCCATCAGATCATATGCGAAACGGTATGGAGGTTCTACCCAAATTTGTGCCTCGGTTTCTATCCTCCTTCGCTCATAAGCATCATGTACCCAGTGATCTCCGTCACACACTTTGCACCATGGCTTTCCAACGTGTCGTCCGAACATATTTCCTTTAAAGAACACTCAAAAGAAAAGGATCACGGGCACCAGATAAAATAGAATAAAATACTTAAAATAAAATTAAACTAAAACTAAACTAATTAAAATAACTAATCTAATCTAAATATACGAAAATAAAATAAGTAAATCCTAACTCGGGTCGTTCTCAATACGCCTCTAACCGTTCCCCGGCAACGGCGCCAAAAACTTGATGTGTGTCTAACGATGCTCTCACAACTAAGATTTAAATTTATTAAACGAAATTCCTAAAGAAGCCACACAAAACCGGCAAGTAACCGATCACTAATAGTATAGCACTAAGGAAGTCCGAGTGTCGAACACAAGGACACGTGAACACGTATCTAATACTTAACCCTAAATAAGACTCACCTAAGAATAATATATTTTAAATTGATTTTAATATTATTAAATACTTAACCTAACTTAATTTAATTAACTTAAAAGACTTAATTTGAGAAGACTAAACGAAACTTTGAAAATAATTTTTATCAGTGGGAAAAACGTCTACCTAGATAAGAATCCTATTGAAGGTATAATAAGCTACTGGATTATAGAATCTCACGACACCGACTCTTAAGGAATGACACAACTAAGGTTCACTCAGGAAGCTAGATTACCTCTCGGTCTCACTAACAAGCCCTCACCTACACTTAGTTGATTTTAAGAACAAACCGGGTGACGAATTGTTAACGTGCTCTAATGCCGACTCTCCTCTCGGTCTCACCGACACACTACCCTAATGGAGACGAATACTACGCAACCAAGGATAGAGGAACAATTCAGTTTAACTTAAACTAGGTCAACTAATCGCTCACAAACCCAAATCCGACAAGAACCGAACCCGCTCTCGCGCGATCCTAATCCTAACAAGTAAAAGCTATGAGACGAGTTTACTTCCTATCACCTCTCGGTCTCAAGGAAGGTGTCTACCCGCTGATTTTAACTAATTAATATACCCAAACTTACCCTATGGTTGTACACCTCGCAAACAATCTCTAAACACAAAGTAAAGAGTTCAAACAAGCTAAAATCAACTAAAACCGATTTAATCAATCAAAGCAAGAGGTAATTGAGTATTATTAATCAAAACACAGCCACTAAACACAACCTAATTCAATGTTAAACCAAACTTTACATTAACAAATCAAGTCATGATCATCAACAATCCAAACTACTTACTAAAACCTAACAATAATCATCTAAACTAAGTAGAACTAACTACTTTAGCCTAACATTGATTTTGGACAGCAGCATATAGTTAAGATAAACATCAAATAACTCAACCAAAACATAATAAAACTCATTCAATGATCAAGAACAATCAAACACAAGTTAAACTTCAAATTACTTGCAAAACAATCCAACAAAAAGCTTAAACTTAACAAGTTAGGGTTCTTGAACTAATGACAAAGTTTATGGATGATTACTTAGGGTTATATGGCTGAGATTATGAATGTATATGACCCGTAGCTGCTGTCCACAACTGTCCTTAGCCTCCTTCTTCTTCCCTTGGCTCAAGAATTGCAAAAAACGAATTTTTCCTCTTGAATGGGGGCTTTTAGAGTTATTTTTTTCCTAGTTGGGTGTTGATTTCGGGATTGATGGCTGGTTTTTTGCAGCAAATTAAGTTAATTAACTTAATATAATATCATGTAAGGCTTCTAACTTGTGGGCTTGGGTCGGGCCTTGAGTTGTAGTTTTAAAACTTGGCCAAAAAGGCCCCTAGAGTCTTCCAACTTAACTCTTTTTTCACCATCTTTCATAAACCTACAATTAACATTTAAACTTTGTAAATTATTGCACTTAACCCCCAATACTTTCATAAAATAAACAATTAAGCATAAAAACCATGATAAAATCATAAGGAAAGTAAGTGTGTTTTACAACACATCAGTTTTCCAATTGGAAACTCTCGCTCTTCAACCGCAAGGACATTAGAAAATATTTGGGAACTCATGATCTACTCGTGTCCTCCTGTCTCAGGTAACTGCTGCTCCTCCTTCTCCTGCAACTCAAAATCAAATTCTGTCATCTCGAATGACTGATTCTCCACATCGATGATCTGAGTGTCAGACGTGTCTCTCTGGTAGACCTTCGTAAGATAGTCGCCTACATGCATCATGAAAGTGTCGATGAAGTAGAGAGTGTCATCATGCTGCTGAGTATGCCTCATGGATTTCTGCACGTCGAATGTGATCGTGTCATCATGAACTCGAAGAGTCAATTTGCCATCGGCAACATCAATGAGAGCGCGTGCGGTGGCTAAGAAAGGACGGCCGAGGATGAGCGGAACGTTCGAGTCCTCATCCATATCGAGAATGACAAAGTCGACCGGAAAGATGAATTTGTCCACCTGCACCAACATGTTCTCCATAATGCCCCTTGGGAACTTCACAGATCGGTCTGCCAACTGGATACTCATTCGGGTGGGAAGCAGCTCTCCCACGTTAAGTTTGGCAAACACAGAATAGGGCATGAGGTTAATGCTTGCACCGAGGTCGGCCAAAGCGTTGCTAACATGAAGATTACCAATCAAGCAAGGAATGGTAAAGCTGCCCGGATCTGTCATCTTCCTAGGAAGCTTGTTCTGTACGGCGGCAGAACACTCCTCACTAAGAGTAACAGTCGAAAGCTCCTCAAGTTTTTTTTATTAGTGAGCAAATCTTTAAGAAACTTGGCGTGTTTTGGCATGTTCGCAAGAGCTTCAATAAACGGAATGTTCACATGGAGCTTCTTACGCATGTCGAGAAACCTAGAGTACTGCTCCGAATCATTCTTCTTCACAAGACGACCGGGATATGGCGGTTTTGGCTTATAGACGTGCAACAGTTCTTGCTCAGCCTGCTTCTCCTTCTCAACTGACGCACCGCCCGACCGTGAGGTACTTGCTGGGACTCGCCTCTGGGTCACATTGTCAGGCGGTGTCCCTAACTCTAACTCCTCGTCAATTTCCTCCTCCTCTCTTGGTGTATCTCTAACGACACCTCTCCCACTTCGGGTGGTCACTGCCTTGGCCTGAGCATTTTGAAATGGTTTAGAATAGGTGGGGCCGGGATTAGGGACGGTGTTACTTGGAAGACTCCCCAAGGGTCATTGATCAATCTTTGCGGACAACTCACCAAACTTGGCCTCGAGATTCTGAAATGCGACCTGTTGTCCCTTCATGAACGTCTCATGCTGCATAATAGTGGATTTGGTGTTGGCATCATTTTTTAAGAGCTGATTTAACAATTGAGATTGATTAGCCAGCATCTCCTCGATCTTGGAAGTACTATTTGGTATAGGAGCATGTTCGGGGGCGGGTTCTTGAAACAGATTCTGGCGTTGCTGATAACCGGTGTTACCTGCCCGTCAATTAGAATTATTGTTTCGCAACCCAGAATTGAAGGTACGGTTTTGATTAGAAAGAAAATCTACCTCCTCCTGAGAATCAACGGAACAATCGGCTGTCTCGTGATTTCCACGACATATCTCGCACCTACGAGCTTGCAACTTAAGCTCTTTCATCTCCCTCTTGAGTGCCTCCACATCCGCTAACACACTATTATTCTGATCAACTTGATGCACTCCACGTGATGCTGAAATGGCTGCGGCCTTGGTAGCCGAGACGGACCTTCTACTCGGTGTATGCTGATCCCCTAATGCAATGCTCTCGAACATTTCTTCAGCCTCCTCTATGGTGAGTTTATCGAGCATGTTTCCTCCGGCGGCGGTATTGTACCGCTGTTGGGTTTCGGGAGTAAGACCGTTATAGAATTTTTCAACCACAGCCCAATCGTTTAGGCCATGCTGAGGACAACGGCTTATAATAGTTTGGAAACGCTCCCATGAGGAATAATAGGACTCATCGGGGTCCATATGAAAAGAACGGATTTGTTCGCGTAGACGCCCGACCTTCGATGGAGGGAAATACTTCCTAAGGAACTTGGATTGCAAGTCGGCCCATGTGGCGATTGAGGCATTCGGAAGAGAGTCAAACCATGTGGCTGCACGACCAGAAAGTGAGAACGGGAATAACTTAAGATGAATGACGTCGGACGAGATATTATTAATATTAAAAGTTTCGCAGAATCCGCACGAATCGGGACAGGTGTCCCGGAGCATCTTCGTCATCCAAGCCGTGGAACTGAGCATAATTGGTGATGGAATTCATGACGTGAGATGGAATTTTCCAGTTTTGATTATTAGTCGGAGCAGGTCGGACAATTGCAGATCGGGCTCCCATGATGCCATCGCTGGCTCTAGCATGAACGGTTTGTCTCGGTGGTGGAACGGCGTCGCCCATATTTATTCTAGGAGTAGAGACGCTAACCTGCATGTCGGGTGAATCGCTCTCGCTATCTGTAGTCTCCTTAAGTCGCTCTTGAAACTCTATCTCGGGCTCTTTTGATGCAATGAATAAAGGTGGGCCTCGAGAACGGGTATTATGCATAAACTGAAATAAAAATTATTTTATTATTTTATTATTATTATTTATTTTTTTAAAGGAAAAACTAAACCTAAAGGCACAAATAGCAAGTAAAGGAACCTAAAGGAAAAATAACAACTAACTAAAAAACCAAAAAAAATAAAACAAATAAACAGATCAGATAATCAACTCGGTTTAAACAAAGAATTTGCCAGTGTCCCCGGCAACGGCGCCAAAAACTTGATGTGTGAAAAACGTATATAATATTAAGTACCAAGTTTTACCGAATTCACCTAAAAAACACACAATCGGCAAGTGTACCGGTCGCAATGTAGTTAGCATGTAAGAACATATATCGAACCTATGACACTATGGGTAAAATCTAATTATTAAACCTAAAAGATTACTAACCTAGACTTTCCTTTTATTTTTTTAGAAATTTTTTATATTAATTAAACTAATAAAACTTAACTAATTAAAATTTAAACTAAAAATAAAACTTATAAAAATTGGGTTTTACTAATATGTGAGAAACGACTACCTAGGTAATGGAATCCTACTAGTTAAACTTAATAGCTAACGAACTTGACTTGGTTGAAAAATAATATCTTAAAAATATGGCACTAAAAACCACTAAAAATGCGCTAGATCGCCTCCCGGCCTCACCAACGATACCCTATAACTCTAATGACATGTGAAGCTCAATTGTTAAAGGGTTGGATCACCTCCCGGTCTCACCTTACCCAATAATACTATGGTACCCCAAAACCCAAATCACTTCCCAGCCTCTTCGGATACAATATATATTAATATAAAGAGGGTATTTTTAATTAATAAACCGCAAACAAATTGAAAACAAAAAGTAGTCAACCTAATCAAGCGCCTAACAATCTCCAAAAAAAACAATTAAACACAAGTAGAATAAATATTAAAGCAATAAACTAGATTCTATTACGCAACAATATCATGACCAAACCAATAAAAAAACTTTACCATAATACTAAATCAACCAAACAAATAATAGTTCGTCAAACCATTAATTTAAACTAGTACTCAATCAAAACCTAGGTAGTATAAAATATTTAGCTACTCATAACCAAGTATGAAACAAAAATAAAATAGAGATTATGGTTCATCAAATAAAGTTGACCTTGTTTGTACCAAAAACCCCGACTAACGAATTTTGCACAGGAGCTTCACCAACTAATAAAAATATATATTCTTCTTCTGCTCGTCTCTCTCTCTATTATGTTATATATTTGTTTTGACTTTTTGGTTTTGCAAAAGACGAGATGCACAGTAGCTGGCTTCAAATTGATATTTTATGATTTCACGTGCTCTTCCTTTGATTGCACAATAGCCTTCTTTTGATTCACTAGCCTCCACCACTATATGTGTATATTAATTTCTTTTTTGAATTCCCGTGATGTGCACTGCTGCCGTTTTTTTAATTAATATTAATAGTGTAGGGTTTTTATTAATTCTTCATAATTAACAAAACTTGAGCCCCACTTCAAACTTCACCAACAAGTTTAATTTCATAAGCTCAATTCTCTTTCTCTTTTTGTTTACTTGCGGGCCCATCAACCATCAGCCCATTTGACATATTTCAACGAGCTCTCCTGCACTTTGTAAAAAAAAAATAAAACTCATAAGTAACTGAAGCATGGTTAACGTGGAATTTTATATTTTAATAGGCATGTGAACATGAAACTCCACAAAATATGTGGCCATTTCCACCAATTATTATTTTGATGTCATTGTGGTCTCAAGTTTAGCATAAATACTTTAATTTTGCTCATTTAAAAATTTAATCTTTAAAATCCAATTACGAGCCAAATAGAAATATATTTAATAAAAACCGGGCTCAAAATACTAGAAAATGTAGGAAATATCTATATAATAACATGTATATTTTAAACCATATCAATGGGGTTGTGTTACTGACAGGTTGTCTAACATAGGGGGAACGAAAGGGTTTAAAGAAGATTTCTTTTCATCAAAAACATAACTCTTCCCCCGTTTGAGTAACACAACTTCATCATCTTTGTTGACAGAGTTGACGGAATTTGAACCTTGACTTGTGACAGGAGAACTTGTCTGACCAGTTTCGTTACTAACATTAGTATTAACGTTAGTATTGCTTTTATCGACTTTAACGGGAACCGTTTTGACGTTCACATTACCCGTTACAGGCTGATCAGATTCAACACTTTCAGATGGCTGATTACAAGGATTATAAGTATAATTATTATTGAAAGGTGGTGGAACCTCATTGTATCCAACTCCCCCTTTGTTGATAGGGGAACGTTGAACACTTAGGGCATGATCAAGCATCATGGATGAATTCCTAAACTATTCAAGCTTCCTATTTAATTCCATCACTTTTACTTGGTAATCAGCTATCTGTTTATCCTTTTCAGCTATAATTTTAGTCTTTTCTTCCACGACTTCATAGCTTAAATCGATGACTTGGATTTTCTCAGCAAGTGTGGCCTTAAGGCTTCTTATATCTTTTTCACTAGCTTTTATTTTTACGGAGAAACTATTTTCTTTATTTTTAGAAAAGTGGTGCTCCTCTTTTAACGTTTTTAATTGTTTATCCAAGTTAACATACTGGTCAGTTAAAGCATTTAATTGTTCAGACAATTTCTCACATTGTTCACACTGTGATTCCGAACATACCTCTAAGAGCTGATCGTTCACTTCTGCTATGTATGCTTGATTCTCCACTGACTCTTTGTCACATCTTCCACTCTCTATGTTTACCAGATTTGCTTGTTCAATCACCTCCTCAACTTGTATATTCAGTTATACCCACCGTTGTGTTGAGACACCATAGCTTTAATTTCATTTCCATTTCCATTCTGTTGAGTAGGCTTGTTCTGACTTCGTTCGACTCTTTCATTCGTACACTCTCTAGCAAAGTGTCCATTCTGTTGACAATTGTAGCAGCGAACCTTTTACTTGTCGAACCCCGGTCTCTCTCCAACGAATTTTCTACCAGTCTTCTTCATAAACCTTTTCACTCTTCTTACAATCATTGCCATTTGCCACTGAAGATCCATTTCTTCCATGTCATCAGCATCTATCTGATCATAGTCCTCATCCAAGGTTGCAGGGTCAACTATCTTTCCCTTGATGTAGTTCTCATATGAGGCGATGAAAGAAGCATAAAGAGCAAATTGTTGTTCAACTGATTTACACTCATAGGCATCTGTGAGTAATTCTTGTTAGAGGCACTGGCTGAGGAGTTACTAGCTGAGGATTGAGGTTTTGACGAGCTACTTCCACTCTCTACAAAGCATATGTCACCATCCATATTCATCACCATATGACCATCTTGAGTAGAGTTTGGTTCGCCTCCTGAGTAAAACGCAGTTGATTCAGATTTAGAGCTTGAGTTTGGAGACCCTTTTGCACCATACATTCCCGGATCCTGAACCTGATCAGTAGGAATCTCTTTCCTTATCATATTTAGCTCATATTTACGTAACTTATTGACCACTGTTTCCAAATCAAAGGTTTCAAACTCTTTATCTTCTCTCATCAAAACTGTGTATATATCCCATTTTGGTGGGAGAGCATCCAGAGGCTTTTCTACAATTTCAGGCTCTGTATACTTCAAAGAGTAGTTATTCAGTTCTGTCATCAAGTGATAGTATCTTGTGATGATGTCATCAAGTGACTCCTTCTTAAATCCTTTGAACACCAAGAATTGAGTTTTCAACAATTTCGACTTTGAGTTACGAATCCCGACATTACCTTCATAGCGATTCTCTAAGGCTTCCCATAGTTCTCTGGAAGACTTGTACTTTCTGAAAGTATGTAGAATCTCTTGAGGTAGTGCCATGGTGATTGCAGCTAATGCTTTACTTTCAGCCTCATACATTTTCTTTTCATCATCCTCCATCTTATTATACTTCTTAAGCTGCTCTCGACCTTCAAACATAGCTGTTGGAGGGATATACCCATCTTGAATGCAGACCCACATTTTTGCATCTTGATACTTCACATATTGTTCAAACCTATCTTTCAATGCAACAAACTCAGTTCCTTTCAAATGTTTTGGAGCTTTAGTTGCTGAACCAGCTTCAACTTCCATCTTTACCAGTTCTGTGATGTTTACCGAAGTCATATTTGAACGAAACGAGACCAAGAATCCAAACACTATATTCTGTGAACAGTGAACAGCGAAGTTACTAGAACTTCGCTTGCCTCCAACTTCGCTATATCAATAACTTCACCTAAAGATAACTTCGCCGATACTATAACCACAACTTCGCTCTGTTATCAACTTCGTTGTATTATTAACTTCGCTGAGGGATCAACTTCGCTAGAACAATAACTTCGCTCGAAGCTATATCTTCGCTGAAAACCCTAGTTCCTATGACGGCAACTTTGCTGGGAGCTTGGCTTAGATCTGAAACTTAGATTCTTTGATTTCGAAGGTTGTAGGAGTAACAATGAAGTGCGATTTGAAGGGTATAGTTGAGAAACAAGCAAAAGAACGGTATATCAATGTGAAACAATTCCGAGAATAGTCTATCGGAATAATTTTAACACTCGTGTGATGATCCCGAACCACACAATCGTGAGCAAATGCTCTGATACCAATTGTAGGTTCCCAGCCGGATCTACACATGAGTATCTCGTAACACGAGGGTGCGGAATCCCCTACGTATACGATACGAGTGCTAACACGATGAACACGTAAGTCACACGTAAAACACACGAATATAAAGGAATACTTGTTATATTGCGAAGACAATAACCAAAGACCAAACACGTAACACCAGAGTGTCACCAAAACACAGCCGTCAAGTCTAATGCAAATGAGCCAAAGTTAGGATACATATAACACGATAACTTCGCCTAACATACTAGGCGAAGTTATCCCTAACTTCGCTACTCACCAAGTTCGCTTAAACAAAAACGCAAACTAACAAGTTCAACACAATAAGAACAATATCACGATTACAGACACAAATAAACACGAGATAAATGAACTACTGGCATCATGCACCAACAAGGTTTATTCGCCCTGACTAGTGTGTGGACATTCTATGGCAGTCCTCTCACATAGCACTTGATCCTCTTGGCCTCAGTGTTAACCATTTGAGGCACCAACCAAGACATCCGGTTGAACTCTGTAGTATACTCATGGTGTGTCATCTTTCCCGCCTTCAAGTTCAGTAACTTCATCTCCGCCCTTTCAACTTCAGCATCATCATGGAAACTCTTCATTACCAATTCTTTCAAGTCATCCCACCTCATCGCCTTAATTTCATCATCTTTCTTACTCTTTTCCCCGGACTTCTCAGCAGTTCTTACATGACTTCCAACAGACTTTTCAGGATTCAATTTCTTCACAGCTGATACAGCTTGAGCAATGGCAGCTTGAACAGCAGGGTCAAGTTGATACCCTTCGTTGTTACCCGGATTTTGACCGGCTACACTTCATTCTTCCTTAGTGTTAGTGGTTGTTCTTACAGAAGGTTCTCGGACAATGTGTGGTCTACCACGACGTCTCGTACGCCCTCCCTTTCCAGCAACTTTCCTAGCTCCAACCATTCGTATTCTATAACGAAAACACAAACATCATCACTCAAGGAACTATTTAGTACAAGGATAGTAAGGCTAACAGGTAATAACAGTGGCCAGCTATGATTAGCTGATCACGTTACTTTCTGTGTCCTATACACTTCCCTTTATGAGTCTATTTGTGCTAAGTTCTACATTTAAGCAGTTATCAATCAGAAAATCAATTAATCCTATCCCTAACATTCACATATCTTTTCTTTAGAAATTAAGCTAACATCAATATACAATATTATTTAACCATACCTTTACCTTTACTGAGTTTGCTTGAGTGACACATGGTTATCTTGAACTGGCATCTTCTTTCTTTTCTTACTTTAATCCCATTCTCTGTTCGAGTCTAAGCATATAGGATGCTTAATTCTCTCGAACTTTGCTCTGATACCAACTTGTAAGGCCCCGTTACCACCTACACTGGACGTTAGATTTACTGATAAACATAGTTCTACAATCGGAGTTAATTAAAACTTCAAGCGGAATATAAAACTTTCATTAAACATTCATAATACTTCATAAACTTGTCTTAATCAAACATTCTTGTCTTTCAATTTAAACATCAATTAATAAACCCAACTTGAGTCTTCAGATGCCAGCCTCATATTCTTCTGTCATGTGCCCCCACTCAAGCCAGCTGTTTCATTCTACTCACCTGCGTGCATACTAAAAGTCAGCTACGTTGAGTGAGTTCTAGGTAATCATACAACATACAACACATTCATAACTACATACTTTCGTAAATACTTCATACTTTCATACTTTCGTTTTCAATATACTTACTTACCTTCATACCTTCTTTCTTTCGTATTCATACCTTACGTTTTAAAGAGCATTACGCCCTATAACATTCGCATACATTATTAGGGTATGCAACCTTTTAACCTACGCATATATTATTAGGGTATGCAACCCTTTAACCTTCGCATATATTATTAGGGTATGCAACCCTCTAACCTTCACATATATTATTTGGGTATGCAACCATGTAACCTTCACATATATTATTAGGGTATGCAACCCTGTAACCTTCGCATATATTATTAGGGTATGCAACCTTGTAACCTTCACATATATTATTAGGGTATGAAATCCTTTAACCATACATTACTTTTCATTATCATTATCATTAACACATTCCTACATACCTTTCATAATATCATACATACCATATTCATACATACTTCCTTTTTCACATACTCATATCACACATACTACACTATACCTTCCTTAACAATACGTTGCAATATTCGAAGATCGTTCACGTACTGTCAAGCATGCATTCATAATATAAACATAACCATCACATTCATCATTAAGACATACACTTACCTTAAAGTATTACCATTCACATGGAGTATGCACACCGCCCCGAAAGCATAACAAAGAAATGTGGCTAGAAACTCACCTGGATACTGTTACATTCTCCGTTTATTGTTATTCTCTTCTTTAATTGAGCTCGGCTGACTGTACATTAATTATACGTATCAATATATGTCCTATTCACATTATTCATATTTCAGCCAAAATGGCTAAGTCTGGTCTATTCTAATGGTCTTGTTTTAGAATACAATTTACTTTGAATATTTTATCCTTAAACCCTAATGTATTTGAATACAAGGTATTCAATTATTTTAGTATTCTTTTCTTCCTTTTCCTTTGTATCAATTAGTTCAATCCTTGGTAAATCTTTCTTTCTTTCTGTTCAATTGGAATACAATCTTGTACTCGAAACATATGGAATCCAAAGGGCATGTAAACACACCAACACACCATGTATTCGAATATAGTGGTGTATTCGTATGTATAGATGTACCCTCATGTATACATATGTATTAAAATACCACCTTTGCATTCGAGCCTGATGTTGTATGTGAGTCCTTTAATGTAAGCGAATGTGGACATGTAATCGGGTCACCTTGTATTTGCATATGCTCCATGTACTCAAATGGCATGATGTATGCGATCATATACTTGTATTCGAGTTAACCCATGTATTCGAAATAGCTTATTATATTCGGGTTAGGTATTGTATTCGAACAATGTATTGCAAGCGAGTTGCTCAGTATACACAAATAAAGACCATGCAATCGAATATGTGGATGTATTCGAATGTTTTTATCTAATCGAACCCATTAGTTGAATTCGAATAGGAGTATGTGAACCCCATTGTATTCGAATGGGCCACATGTAATCGAGAATGCTCAATGTATGCGAATCATACGGGTGTATTTGAATCGTAAGCATTCATTCGATTTGGCCTACTGTATGCGACTATCGCCAATGTAATCGATCACAAGGGTTGTATTCAAACCATAGCATTGTCATCGAATCCTCTTAGTGTATTTGAATATGTCTATATATTCGAATATGCTTGTGTAATCGAACCATACATGTAATCGAGTTGTATGGATGTATTCGAACCAAACCGTGTAATCTAGTCTTAACCTTGTAATCGAGTATATATATGTATTCGAGTGAGCTGAAGCTGTTTGGCCTTTTTATCACTATTATCATACATTTTATGACCTTAACGCTCTATTATGGTTCGGTATTAACCCATAAACATTTCCCTAACCATTTTCGGCCGAAACTCGACCCGTGCAACCATAAAGCTTGAACCTTTATGGCTTAAAATGTTCAAAATTAGATCTATGGTTTCTTTTATGAGCTGTTTATAACCATGAGTCCTCAAGTCCATTTTAAACATCAAGTTTGCAACTTATGGTTCGTTTATGCCCGATCTACTCTAGGTTAAGTTTTAGGGCAAACCGTTCATAAAAACGTAATCTTTAAAGATAAGGAACATACCTTTAAACGTTTTTTAGGTCACGGCTAGCTGGTTTATGAACAACAAATCTTGTATCTCGCTTATATATCCGGTATCTAACAATATGTAGCTTGGTTTGGGTCTTGGATCTCTTCTCCTAGCTCGCGGCCGTAAGTAAGAGGGAGTATGTGTGTGTTTTGAGTGTGTAGAGAATAAGATGGAGAGAAATGAGTGCTTTAAGGTTTTAGGAGGTTTAAGGGAGTACTTATACTCTCTTAAGCTCATGGACCTAAGGCCCATCCAGCCCTTATTTCATCTTTCCCCACCTAAGTCCATACTCCTTATTATATTTAATCTTAATTAAATATTAACGCATGTTTAACAAACATAACTTTCTTTTATTTATTATTATAAAATTTAGGATGTTACATTTTTTGTCAAGGTCGTTCATACAAAGTTCGTTGGAAACCTGGGACTTAAACCGATCATTTACAAGTTGAGAGACTGAAATTGGTATTTTATGAGAAGTCTATATAAAATTAAAATTTCAGAGTTATCTTCCAAACACTTCAAACCAAGAGCATGTTTTGAAAAAGAAAATTCTTCTTTGACCCCAAGAGGGTCTGTGAACGAATCTTATTCGCTCTAAGTTTTGTGCAGCTGCACATGGACATGTAGATCAAGATCAAGTGTCTTGGGCTTGCAGAGACTGAAGTTACAGATGAAGCGTTTAAAAGAACACGAGAACGTGACAATTGGCGATTGAACCTAAAAATGAATTGATCGTGTCTGAAGATCAGTCGAAGGACAAATCAAATAAACAAGTCGGCACAAGAAACATAATAAAGGAAAATTAGATGCCGAGCCTCCCGCGTCTGCTGTTTTTAAATTTTTTTGTTGCCGATCATTCCCAGAAAATAAGAT